>NC_053026.1:446448185-446748185 GCF_003073215.2 Triticum urartu
TATTGATGATGCTACTTCTGCTATGCATGATACTTATGATGAAACTACTTCTATGCTTGATACTACCGTGCCACTTGGTGAATTTCTTGATGAACAACTTGCTAGGGTTAGAGAGAGTGAAAATATTGAATCTGGTAATATTGATGAAAGTGATGATGAAGACTCTCCCTCTAATGAACATGAATCACCTGTTATTCCTGAGGGTTATGTTTTTGAAAAAGAAGCTGCTCTAGCTATTTTAGCTTGCAAAGATAGATACGAACTCAAGAGGTTATTAGCTAAATGGAAGCAGTAATCTCTTAATGCTAGAATGAAACCTGACCCTGCTTTTGCTACTTCACCTATCTGTGTAACCGATAAGGATTATGAATTCTCTGTTGATCTTGATATAATTACTTTGGTTGGATCTGATCCTTTTCATGGCTATGAATCTGAAACTGTTGTGGCACATCTTACTAAATTAAATGATATAGCCACCCTGTTCACTAATGATGAGAGAACTCGCTACTTTTATATCCTTAAAATATTTCCGCTCTCATTAAAGGGTGATGCTAAGATATGGTTTAATTCTCTTGATCCTGGTTGTGTGCATAGTCCCCAAGATATGATTTATTACTTCTCTGCTAAATATTTCCCTGCTCATAAGAAACAAGCTGCTTTAAGGGATATATATAATTTTGTGCAAATTTAAGAAGAGAGTCTCCCACAAGCTTGGGGGAGGCTTCTCAAGTTACTTAATGATTTGCCTGATCATCCTCTTAAGAAAAATGAAATACTTGATATATTTTATAATGGACTAACCGATGCTTCCAGAGATTACCTGGATAGTTGTGCTGGTTCTGTTTCCAGGGAAAGAACACCGGATGAAGCTGAACTTATATTGAATAATATGTTGACAAATGAAAATAATTGGACACTCCCTGAGCCAGCTCCTGAGCCTATTTCGAAACCAACTCCGAAGAAGAGAGGTGTTCTATTTCTCAGTTCTGAAGATATGCAAGAGACAAAGAAATCCATGAAAGAAAAGGGTATTAAAGCTGAAGATGTTAAGAATTTACCTCCTATTGAAGAAATACACGGTCTTAATTTACCGCCTGTTGAAGAAACATATGATCTTAATCCATTACCTATTGAAGAAGTACATGGTCTTGATAACCCGACACAGGTAGTAAAGGTAAATTCTCTCTACAGATATGATAAAGCTAAAATCCCATTTACTAAGTTTGCTAGTCCATGCTTAGATGAGTTTGATAAATTTATGGTTAAGAAAGAAGACTTCAATGCTTATTTTGGTAGACAGTTGAAATACAATTCCAATATGCTTGAACACTTGGGTGATTATATGGCTAATGTCAAAGGTGAACTTAAACTTATTAGTAAACATGCTTCTATGGTTACCACGCAAGTAGAACAAGTACTTAAAGCTCAAAATGATTTACTCAATGAATTGAATAGTAAGAATAATGATAATGCTGTTAGAGTTATGACTAGAGGTGGTAGAATGACTTAGGAACCTCTGTATCCTGAAGGCCACCCTAAGAGAATTGAGCAAGATTCTCAGAGAAATAATATAGATGCACCTAGTCCTTCTAAAAGGAAGAAAAAGAAAAATGATAGGACTTTGCATGCTTCTAGTGAACCTATTGCTGAAACACCTGAGAATCCCAATGATATTTCTATTTCTGATGCTGAAACACAATCTAGTAATGAACCTGAAACTAGTGAGAATGTTAATGATAAGGTTCAGGATGATGCTCAACCTAGTAATGATAATGATATAGAAATTGAACCTGCTGTTGATCTTGATAACCCACAATCAAAGAATCAACGTTATGATAAGAAATACTTTGTTGCTAGGAAACACGGAAAGGAAAGAGAGCCTTGGGTTCAGAAACCCATGCCTTTTCCTCCCAAACCATCCAAGAAAAAGATGATGAGGATTTTGAGCGCTTTGCTGAAATGATTAGACCTATCTTTTTGCATATGCGATTAACTGATATGCTTAAAATGAATCCTTATGCTAAGTATATGAAAGATATTGTTACAAATAAGAGAAAGATACTGGAAGCTGAAATTTCCACCATGCTTGCTAATTATACTTTTAAGGGTGGAATACCAAAGAAACTTGGAGATCCAGGAGTACCCACTATACCATGCTCCATTAAAAGAAACTATGTTAAAACTGCTTGATGTGATCTTGGAGCGGGTGTTAGTGTTATGCCTCTCTCTTTATATCATAGACTTGATTTGAATAAGTTGACACCTACTGAAATATCTTTGCAAATGGCTGATAAATCAACTGCTATACCTGTCGGTATTTGTGAGGATGTGCCTGTTGTAGTTGCAAACATTACTATTTTAACGGACTTTGTTATTCTTGATATTCCCGAGGACGATAGTATGTCTATTATTCTTGGAAGACCCTTTTTGAATGCTGCAGGGGCTGTTATTGATTGCACTAAAGGCAATGCCACTTTTCATGTTAATGGTAATGAGCATAGGGTACACTTTCCGAGGAAACAGCCTCAAGTTCATAGTATCAACTCTATTGGAAAAATTCCATCGATTATATTTGGAGGTTTTGAGTTTGCTCTTCCTACTGTTAAGAAGAAATATGATATTCTTATTATTGGGGATGTGCATATCCCCGTTGAGGTAACATAGTGTTATTCGAAATTTCTCCAGTTCCATGTTATTTGGAATGAGTTCGTTAACAAGACTTGATCAACCTTGTTAGTGGATTCCTTTTGATGAGCATGAGATGGATGAAATTAGAAGGCACAACCTTCTGTACCCTCCTTTTACTTTCTGTTATTTATTTTAAATAAAATAAAAATAGTATTTCTGTCTGTTATCTGGTTTATCCATGCAATATAAAAATACCCCGAAAATAAAAGTTCTCCAAATGCCCTGAAATTTAAATATGATTTTTTCTGGAATATTTGAGAATATTTGGCACCGAGAACACAACATGGGGGGCATCCACCTGGCCACGAGGGTGGAGGGCGCGCCCTACCCCCTGGGCGCACCCCCTTCCTCATGGGCCCACGGTGGCCCCCCTCCACTTATTCCTGCACCCACACACTTCTTCTTCCTCCCACAAACACAAATATCCAGCTCAAGCACGAGTTCTAGCTAATTTTGCTGTCATTTTCGATCTCCTTGCTCAAAGCACCTCTCACAAAACTACTTGGGGAGATTGTTCCTTGGTATGTGACTCCTCCATTGGTCCAATTAGTTTTTGTTCTAGTGCTTTATTCATTGCAAATTTTTGCTGCTCAGGTGACCCCGTTCTTGAGCTTGCATGTCAAATTTATATGGTCAAAAGTAGTTTTGATGCATGATGTAGGCTCTAGGCACTTGTAGGAGTTGTTGCTATCAATTTTGTTGAGTTTGGTTCACTTTTATTTTTGAAGTTACTAAAAATTTCAGAAATTTTTCAGAGGAAGAAATATGTTTAGGAAAATGTACCAAGGTGACTCTTCAAGGAAACAAGAGCCCAGGCTTGCAATGCGTGATGCTGATGAAGAGCCACCAAGAGACGCTCTGGTGCATCCTTGTGAATGGCCTTCGGAAAACTTTATGGATCGAGCGGGAATTAAGGAAGAATTTAACGCATATCTGTGTAACGCTGATCTTGTGAGCTTCGAGGAAGACAAATGTCGCCAGTATCACTATCTCACTAGTTCCTTTGTGAGGAGGTTTGAATTTTCATCTTCACATAATTCTCCAACTGTCCTGTTTGATCTTTATAAAAATTATTACACTATGGACTTAGAGGATTTTACCACTGCTTGCAAACTTCCACAATGGGGTAGTGTCAGGGAACCTCGCAAATCTGAATTTAGAGATTTTCTTGCTAGTATAACTGTGGGGGAATCTAGAGACATAACACAAGCTACCATAGGGAGCATTCACTTTCCTGCTATACATTATTTTGCTCTCTTCATAGGTAAATGCATTAATGGTAAAGATGAGGCATGTCACATGTGTGTCCCTGACCTCAGTATTCTTACGAGTGCTGTGTTAGGAGATAAACCTTATAATTTGGGAGCCATTGTTGCACGTAGGTTGCATCTTAATAGATTTAATGGAGATTTCTTTGGTGGAATTTATCCAACCCACATAGCTAATTTTCTTGGTATAGCCATACGTGAAGATGATATTGAGTTGCCTCCTGCTTATTTGGATTATGAGGCTATGGTTCACCACCAGTTTGTCGAGAGGAATGAATCACCTCTCCAGTATTGCTTAATCTTTGACAGACGCCGTGTTGTCCGTATTACTCTCCTTGCTCCTACCTTCTTTGATTATCAAGCAAAAGAAGATATGTTATTACCAGAGAGGAGGCAGATGAGTACGAGAGGAGGGCGGAGGCCGCTCGTCGCCACGCTGCAACTCAGGAGGCGATAGCCGCTGCATCGTAGTACGACCCCAACTATTATTATAGATATCCGTCAGGCCAACCGTGGCCATAGACCAACTTAGGTCAAAAGCCTAACCTTGGGGGAGTACGTATTTCTCACCGACATTACATTCATGTTCACGCACTCATTGCTAGATGTCGGTGCTCATACTTTTTCATTGTATCATCCATGCTAGTTTATTTTCCTTTTTATGCTTTCTTCTTGTGTGTTTAATAAACCTTAAGAAAAACAAAAAAATTAGTTGTAGCTTTTAGCTAGTTTTAATTTCCATGCTTGTAGTAGTAATTTAAAAGAAAACCCAAAAAGATTTCCTGTTTTTCTTTTTCTTGTTGGGAGCTTTCCCTTGTAAATAGTTTTATTTCTTTTCTTTTATTTGGGGGTCGGTAGGAGAAGACCATGATTAAATTGTTGAAGTAGCTCTTATATGCATTATTGTTGATCTGACAAAAGAGCCCATATTGCCTTGTCTTCTCCTGTTTATTGAATGCTTGCAGATTCCAGCTTAGTCCAATGCACGTGCACTATTATTATTATCCACATCGTTCGGTCGTGCAAGTGAAAGGCAATTATGACGATATATGATGGACTGACTGAGATGAGAAAAGCTGGTATGAACTCGACCTCTCTTGTTTTTGTAAATATGATTAGTTCATTGTTCCTAATTCAGCCTATTATGAATAAACATGTTTGCAATGACAACTAGAGATCATAGTTTCTTGTGCCATGCTTGATTAGCTAGGAGCTTATAATGGTTTACCTTGCGTGCCAACATGCTATTAAAATGGTTGTGATGTGGTATGATAGGGCGCATGTTCACGCATGTAGTTGAAACAAAATCAACATAGCCTTCACGATATTTATGTTCATGGTGGATTATATCCTACTCATGCTTGCACTCGGCGTTAATTAATTTTAATGCATGTTCATGACTATTGTCGCTCTCTAGCTGGTCGCTTCCCAGTCTTTTGCTAGCCTTCACCTGTACTAGGCGGGAATACTGCTTGTGCATCCAAATCCATAACCCCCAAAGTTATTCCATACGAGTCCACCATACCTACTATACGATATCTACATATCTACCTACCGTTCCAAGTAAATTTGTATGTGCCAAACTCTAAACCTTCAAATAAATATCCTGTTTTGTATGCTCGAATAGCTCATGTATCAACTAGGGCTGTCCGTATCTTCCATGTTAGGCGGGTTATTCTCAAGAGGAGTGGACTCCGCTCCTCACTCATGAGAAAATGGCTGGTCAACGGAATGCCCAGTCCCATGCTTTATGCAAATCAAAATCAAAATAATTGCAAATAAAACTCCCATGGGACTCTTGTTAGTTGGAGGCACTCGTTGTTTCGAGCAAGCCATGGATTGATGCTTGTTGGTGGAAGGGGGAGTATAAACTTTACCATTCTGTTTGGGAACCGCCTATAATGTGTGTAGCATGGAAGATATCGCCATCTCTTGGTTGTTATGTTGACAATGAAAGTATACTGCTCAAAATATTATTCACCTCTATTTCAAAACCGAGCTCTGGCACCTCTACAAATCCCTACTTCTCTCTGCGAAGGGCCTATCTATTTACTTTCATGTTGAGTCATCATCCTCTTATTAAAAAGCACCAGTTGGAGAGCACCGCTGTCATTTGCATTCATTACTTTTAGTTTACATTGAGTATGACTTGACTGGATCTCTTTTACCATGAATTACAATGTCTAGTAAGTCCTTGATCTTTAAAGGTGCTCTGCATTTATGTTTTGCGGTCTCAGAAAGGGCTAGCGAGATACCATCTTGTTATATCATGTTATGATTGTTTTGAGAAAGTGTTGTCATCCGAGATTTATTATTATTGCTCGCTAGTTGATTGTGCCATTGATATGAGTAAACATGAGACCTATGCGTTATTGTGAATATGGTTAGTTCATAATCTTTGCTGAAAACTTGAATGCTGGCTTTACATATTTACAACAACAAGAGCAAATAGAGTTTGTAGAAGTTTTTCTTTATCACTTTCAGTTTGTCAACTGAATTGCTTGAGGACAAGCAAATGTTTAAGCTTGGGGGAGTTGATACGTCTCCGTCGTATCTACTTTTCCAAACACTTTTGCCCTTGTTTTGGACTCTAACTTGCATGATTTGAATGGAACTAACCCGGACTAACGCTGTTTTCAGCAGAATTACCATGGTGTTATTTATGTGCAGAAACAAAAGTTCTCGGAATGACCTGAAACTTCATGGAATGTCTATTCGGAAATAATAAAAAATCCTTGCAAAAGATGAAGACCAGGGGGCCCACCACCTGTCCACGAGGGTGGGGGCGCGCCCCCTACCTCGTGGGCCCCCTGGAGCTCCTCCGACCTCGACTCCAACTCTATATATTTGCTTTCGGGGAGAAAAAAATAGAAGAGAAGGATTCATCGCGTTTTACAATACGGAGCCGTCGCCAAGCCCTAAAACCTCTCGGGAGGGCTGATCTGGAGTCCGTTCGGGGCTCCGGAGAGGGGAATCCGTTGCCATCGTCATCATCAACCTTCCTCCATCACCAATTTCATGATGCTCACCGCCGTGCGTGAGTAATTCCATTGTAGGCTTGCTAGACGGTGATGGGTTGGATGAGATTTATCATGTAATCGAGTTAGTTTTGTTAGGGTTTGATCCCTAGTATCCACTATCACTACAAAAAAAAGACACATCCATGACATTTTGGGCCGAACGAAATTTTTTTCTGTCATACATATGACACTTCTATGACGATAATTGTGACAAAACCCGGTATCATCATAGATGTGGTGGGCTCCTACTTCTATGACAAAAAATCATGACAAAAATGGGCTTTTCGTCCTGGGCGGGCCGGAGACGCAGCTGCATGACATTCTTTGGGCCGTCCATGACGGAAAAAACCATGGTAGAAGCAAGGGGGAGGAAATTTTTAGGGATTTCCCAGTTACGGTGGGAGGTCGGGGGCCGAGCAATGCGCGTTTCTCTCGTACATGTACGCGTGTGTGTGCGAGGCATTGGCTCTAACTGAACCCGAGCAATTGCACTGCAGGCTATGCGTTACTGAACCCGAGCGATCGATCGATGGCTGTTAACTGAACCCGATCGAGCGATTCCTTGGCTACTGCTGCTAACTGAAGTCGATCGATTGGATGAATAGTGAGCGTTGTAGGGGGGAGGGGGGGTTGGATGAACAGTGAGCGGTGGCGTTGCCTCTGGATGAACAGGACCCCGTGGTGTGGAGGGCTGGATGAACAATAGACGGTGGAGGGGTGCCCGTGGAGGGGTGGTTGAACAGGACCCCATGGTGTGGAGGGCTGGATGAACAGTAGACGGTGGAGGGGTGGTTGAACAGTAGCCGGTGGAGTAGCGCGCGGTGGAAGTTGGATGAACAGGAGCCCGTGGAGGCTGGAGGAGGTCGACTGTATCCTGTGGAGGCTGGAGGAGGTCGACGGTAGCCCGTGGAGGCTGGAGGAGGTCGACGGTGGAGATAAACAGTATTCCGTGGAGTCCCGTTTTGCGGTACGCCACACCCCTCCCGATGCACAGGACCCCCGTTTCGACCGTAGGAGGTCCGTTTCGTCTGTTTTGCGGTACGCCACACCCTTCCCGATCAACAAGACCCCCATTTCGACCGTAGGAGGTCCGTTTCCTCTGTTTTGCGGTACGCCACACCCTCCCGATCAACATGATTGTGATAGCCTGGCTTATTACGGATGGTAGACTACTCATATCAATAAGGAATTCCTTCTTTTCTGGGAGCCCATTCGGACAGAACTCCAAAGTTAAGCATGCTCAGCTTGGAGTAGTGGCAGGATGGGTGACCGACCGGGAAGTTGCTCCCGGGTGCGCATGAGTGAGGACAAAGTGCGCAGAAAAGACTAGTATTGATCTGTGGGGTCAGTCTATATCCCGCCAGGAGTAACAACCACCGGTGGGTGTGTCCGGGGCGTTACAAGTTGGTATCAGAGCCGACCCTCGCGGTTACATGGATGGTTGCGGACAGGTGCGTGGTCATGTTGTTCATGACGTTTGTGACCCGTCGTGGCACCCGGCATGGCACATGTACCGGACTGGAAGCACAGACGTTTGTGCCAAGAGGGAACGTTCCTGTGGCCCGACGAGGACGTCGGTTCCTCTGAGTGGGGGTGTATGTGATAGCCTGGCTTATTAGGGATGGTAGACTACTCATATCAATAAGGAATTCCTTCTTTTCCGGGAGCCCATTCGGACAGAACTCCAAAGTTAAGCGTGCTCAGCTTGGAGTAGTGTCAGGATGGGTGACCGACCGGGAAGTTGCTCCCGGGTGCGCATGAGTGAGGACAAAGTGCGTAGAAAAGACTAGTATTGATCTGTGGGGCCAGTCTATATCTCGCCAGGAGTAACGACCACCGGCGGGTGTGTCCAGGGCGTTACAATGACCCCCGTTTTGACCGTAGGAGGTTCGTTTCCTCCGTTCTGCGGTACGCTAGGCCTCATTTCCATCGCCTGTTCCGTCCAAGCCCTCCCGATGAACACGACCACGCATTCCGTTCCGACCCAGCCGGTTGGTTCCCACGCGTTCCGTTGCCTCCTGATGAACATGACGCATTCCGTTGCCTCCCGATGAACACGACGCATTCCGTTGCCTCCCCATGAACACGACGCATTCCGTTGCCTCCCCATGAACACGACGACGACGCTGTTTCTCTGTTCCGACCCAACCATGTACACGAGCCCTCCCCGTACGTATGCGCGAGTAGGCGTTCGAGACCCCGCCCGTATGTACACATACGTGGCCGTATTTTCTTTCTTGCACCCTGGCCGCTGTACGTACGTGTACATGCTACGTGCGCGCCACTACTACGACACGCGCGCGCCTCTACATCCACCAGTATATATGTACGTACACGTTCGCGACCAGAATGACAACGCTATGTATGCTTCGACCAGGTGGGTCCCGTCTGTCAGGCACTTCCTTGCGTGCGAAGATGTAGCTGGTGGGTCCCAGCAGTCAGGGGGGCGAATCGTTTTTTTGCCTGGACGCACTTCCTTGCATGCGAAGATGTAGCTGGTGGGTCCTAGCAGTCAGGGGGCGAATCGTTTTTTTTGCCCGGACGCACTTCCTTGCGTGCGAAGATGTAGCTGGTGGGTCCCAGCAGTCAGGGGAAACATTTTTTTTGCGAAATACAGTGGCCCGTCCGGTGGGTCCCAGCTGTCGGGTGGAGGAATCATTATTTTCTGCGTAATAAGGAGGCACTTCCTTGCTGCGGCCATGGACCCAGCTGTCAGCCTCTCCATGTACAGTCCACGTCCGATGGAAGTCGTTTCTTGACCACGTTGACCACGCCGCGCCGAGAGCACCAGGGCGGTGGACGATGGCGAGGCCTAGGAAGGGGACGACGCGGAGCCGGGGAAGACGCGGCAGTGGAAGCCCGCGTGAAGAGGAGTACAAGGGTTCACTGGTTCGGCTGCGGTGTGAGGCTGCCGTCGCCGTAGGGCCTGGCCAGCGGTGGGAATAGTAGGGGGCGGTGAGGCTTCCACGACAGCACATCCGGCCACGGGAGGCAGGAGCATGCGGCACGACCGGCGCTGCTTTGGGCGGCTGGAGCAAGAAGACCGGAGGTTGAAGAAGCACTACGGCCGTTGGATGGACATCGTACGGTCACTGGAGCTAGAATCGTTTATATTGAGTAAGTGGACAAAGCCCTCCGTCCCCGTCAACTTAGTAGGCCCACAAGTCAGCCTCCCACCAAGGTGGGTCCCAACTAGCAGGGGGTATTCATTTTTTTGTGCGTAATAAGGAGGCACTTCCGGTGGGTCCGAGCTGACAGCAGGGGGAACGTTTTTTTCGTGAAATACGGTGGCCCGTCGGGTGGGTCCCAGCAGTCAGGGGCAAACGTTTTTTTCGTGAAATACTGGTGGGCGTCCAATGGGTCCCTGCTGTCAGGTGGAGGAATAATTATTTTTCGTGTAATAAGGAGGCACTTCCTTGCGGCTGCCGTGGACCCAGCTGTCAGCCTCTCCACGTATAGTATTCTTCCGATGGAATTCGGTCGTTGACCACATTGACCACGCCACGCCGAGAGCACCACGGTGGTGGACGACGGTGAGGCCTAGGAAGGGGATGACGCGGAGCCGGGGAAGACATGGCAGTGGATGCCCACACGGAGAGGAGTACGAGGGTTCACTGGTTCGGCTGCGCTGCCGTCGCCGCAGAATAACAGGGGGTGTGGGTGAGTGGAGTGGAGGGATGGCCTAGCCAGCGGTGGGAGTAGTATGGGGCGGTGAGGCCTCTGAGGCAGGAGCAGGCGACACGATCGGCGCTGCTTTGGGCGGCTGGAGCAAGAAGACCAGAGGTTGAAGAAGCACTACGACCGTTGGATGGACATTGTACGGTCAGTCAAGCTAGAATCGTGCATATTAACTAAGTTGACAAAGCCCTTCATCCCCGTCAACTTAGTAGGCCCACTATACTGGGTCCCGGCTAGCAGGGGGAGTATTCATTTTTTTGTGCGTAATAAGGAGGCACTTCCTTGCGTGCGAAGATATAGCTGGTGGGTCCGAGCTGTCAGCGGCGGTAATGTTTTTTTTCACGAAATACAGAGGCCCTTTCGGTGGGTCCCAGATGTCAGGTGGAGGAATCATTATTTTGCGTGCAATAAGGAGGTATTTCCTTGCATGCGGCCGTGGACCCAGCTGTCAGCCTCTCCACGTACAGTCCACTTTAGATGCATGTCGGCCGTTGACCACGTTGACCACGCCACGCCGAGAGCACCAGGGCGGTGGACGACGGCGAGGCCTAGGAAGGGAACGACACAGAGGTAGGGAAGACTCGGCGGTTGTTTTTGTTTCCCACGCGGAGGGGAGTACGACTATACGAGGGTTTACTGGTTCATTTGCCGTCGCCGGAGAATAACAACAGGTGTGGGTGAGTAGAGGGATGGCTAGGCCAGCGATGGGAGTACGGTGGGGCGGTGAGGCCTGCGCGGCAGCACAGCCGACCGCGGGGAGGAGGGAGCAGGCAGTCCCGCCGGCGCTTGTTTGAGCGGTTGGAGCAGGAAGAGCAGAGATTGAAGAAGCACGACGGCCGTTGGATGGACATCCAACAGTATACAGGCCATCTGTGGAAAGCCTCAAATCTGTGGAAAATAGCATACATCCCATCTGCCATTATTTCAAATAATTTACAGCCCATTTGCTAATTCTTACGGGTTTTTTGGAGCCCATATTCTTTTTGTTAGCATTACAGCCCATATTGTGGCCATGGTTAAAAAATTATATGAAATTTTGCATATCTCGGTGCGGTCTGAACTGTTTTTAATCCTGAAATTTCGAGTAACATTCAGACTGATTTTAAAAATAAATGTATATCAATATAAAATCCAATAAATTGTCCACGCATAAAAATCAATGCAATTTAAAATCTCGAAATAAAAAAAAGATATTTGAAACTAATTGCCGGTTTAATGTGTTTTAAAAATGTACAACCCATTTCTCATTACTGATAGGCCATTTTCTCGGCCAGCCGAATGAAGCTCTCCTCGTCTTGAAAGATTTGTAGCCCAATAGGCCTGATAAAGCGACTTACCTGACAAATCACAAAAAAACTGGGCTAGCCATTTTCAGAAAGAAAAAAAACTACTGGGCTGGTCTGTGGTAAACATAAAAGAAAAAGGCTGTCTAGACAGGCTAGAGTGTCCCGCACAACCCAGTTGACACCCTGCTTCCGTCTCAAAAACAAATTAGATAAATGCCACTCCAATTATGGCGATTCATAAAAATGCAACTGCAATTTCCAAACTTTGAAAAATTCCACTGCAATTTTTGTAAACTTTGAAAAACGCCACTGCAGTTTGCAAACTTTGAAAAACGCCACTAGAAATGGCATGACATGGCATTTTTCAAAGTTTGGAAATTGCAGTGGCATTTCTCGGATACACCAGATTTGGAGTGGCATTTATCAAATTAACCCAAAACAAAAATAACTGGGCGAGCTGCTGGGTCCCTGGTGTCAGCCGCTCGTTGTGCAATTCTCTCGTTTATTGACTACGTTGACAATGGCATGGGACCCAGATGTCAGAAATCCACTAGGAGGAGCCATTTTTTTATTGGCTAGAAATAAGGAGGCACTTGCTTGCGTACTGCCATGACCTTGGCGGGTCCCTACTGTCATCCTCTCTACGTACAATCATCTCCTGATTGTGTACGCGTCAACTTGCTAGGCCCACAAGTCAGCCTCTAAACCCGTGGAGGACAAATACAACTCATTTAAAAAATAACAGCCCATTCCATACGTTCAAACGGAAAGTTCAACATTCAGAGCAAAGTAACAGGTCTAATCCACATATAGAGCACTGAACTTCCACGTTGACAACCATCATAGCCAAGTTAACTATCTACTCCCACTAATACTCTAGTAGCGTACAAGTACTAACTTACTCTTAGCTAACTAGACGATGCCGGCCGCCATCTATTGTACATGCTAAACGCCGGCACCGGCGTCGTGCGCCTCGCCTCGGACTTGCAAGAGGTGCGATAGGGCGCGTTGCTCGCGCGCGTTGGCCCTTTCCATGCCGGCGTGGTCCACCGAAGCTTCAGCTTCCAAGCGAGAAACCCACTTGACGAGCTGGTAGTAAAAATCGGCATCGTGAACGCGTGCGTTCCCAACAACCTCCAGGGCTATTTGCCGGGCGCCGGCCTCCACGTAGTCGGCCCAGTTGCGGGCGCTCTGCTCGCGACTTAGAGCATCGGTGTGCTGCTGCTCCATGTCCCGTTGGCGGCGCAAATCGGTGATACGCTGCTCCTCCGCCAGGCGGTCACGCTCCAACAACTCTTGCTCCTCCGCCATGCGGTCACGCTCCAACAACTCCTCGATCTCCGCATTGCCATCTAAAGACAAATAGAATGCCTCCTCCCTCCGTCTGCCTTTCGGTGAAAACCCGAACACTAGTTCCGGCAGTGACCGCCTCCGGCGTCGCCTACTGCGGACAGGCGGGGGCATGGCGGACGTGGCGAGCGACGTCGGGCTGGTGGGGGCTTATGAGGATATGGCGAGTTGGGTCACGGTGGCACCGGAGAAGGCCGGGAAACAGTACTTATAGGCGGAAGGTAGCGCGACGGTCATCAGAATTCAATGCATAATGGCTTAGCGCCAGCTTGCCGTGGAAAACTAGAGAAAATGAAATTATGACTGTGCCGTCCCGTCCTGTCTAGGTCGCACGCCGACATGGCGGTCAAACGAGTGCACTCGAATCATCTCCCTCCTTGTCAATAATGATTCCACAGATTTAAAAAGCCCGCAACAATTAAAGCGTATCTTTTTTTTCCGCATCAGTTAGCTGCCTTAATTACGGCCGGCTGCATGCAGGCACTCAGAATCGCTCGCAGGCAGTACGCGAAGCAGCATGCAACGAGTCACAGCCGAGGGCACGCATGCAGCCACTTAAATCGCTGGAATTAATTAGGCTTAAACTTCTGCATGCCATTAATTATTGCCATGCCTTGGTCTTGCTGCTTTGCTCACGGGACTAATAAACCTGGATGGAGGGAGTACCTTGGTTGGTGAGAGGTTTGAATTAAGCCCTGCAAACCGGAAAGGAGGTACTAGTACGTGTGTGATGCACTATTTATTCGTGTAGGATCGAGTAGGTCATTTCTTGAATTGAGCCCTGCAAACCGGAAAGGAGGTAGTACGTGCATGATCCGCTATTTATCCGTGTAGGATCGATAGTGTAGCTTGTCAGTTTCTTCAGAGGTAGGCATTTTTATCCGTGTAGGATCGATAGTGTAGCTTGTCAGTTTCTTTAGAGGTAGGCATTTTTATTCAAAAAACTGCCACTTCGCATCTTGCGTTGCAAATAAAACTGCCAGGAGCGCATTTGTAGGCTAGCTAGTGATCGATCAGTAACTTGTAAACACTGAGCGAACAAAAATAAGTAACTGTTAATGCATCTCAATGATTCATAGATCATATACAAATATGTAGCTCCAAAAGCAAAGATCAGCCACTTCGGATCTTGCATCGCAACTAAAACTAACTAGTACGATTCCCATACATAAGATCAACATGTTAATGCATCTCAATGATTCATAGATCATATACAAATATGTAGCTCCAAAAGCAAAGATCTAGAAAAAACATCTGTTCTTCCTACTAACATGGATGCTTCTCTTGGCCAACATTCAGTACAAACTGAAAGACAAATTTGTTTGTCAAGTCTACAATTCCTCTTGCAAACGTAAGTGGTTTCACCAACAGCTGGAACCATGAGAATGAACCACACATGATGGAGGAACATCCACTACAATATGATTTGGTCTTCTCTCGATCACACCACGAGACTATTTTCGGAATACAAACTTTAACTTAGGCAAAATGATACCCATTGTATAATCAGACCAAAGCAATGAAGCACCTAGTGTTGGCCAATAAATAGTACAATACTACTTTTCTGCAGTCCATGAAGTGGCTATCCAATCTTTCTGTGTCTATTTTCAAATGGCACTGCATGTAGTGACTATACTATTCTCTTGTGCAGTTCAACCAAAATTGCGGACACTTTGTTTGTTTGCCAAATAGCAACGGGCAGACATCTCTGTTTGCACAAATATCAAACAGCTAGTAAACATATACCACACCTTGTATTTTCGGTTTAAACATGTCTCTTCCGCTTAGCATCTGTCATGTTCTGCACTGGACAATCTGATATAGTTATGTTTTGCCCTGGACAATTTCATACTGAATTGATTTGCTGGTTCAGAGCATAAATATAGCGCCTATTCTTCATCAGACCAAGGATATCCATGTTCGCAGTGATGGAAGAGGTGAAATCGATACAATCGAAATTGAGCATCCAATCATTGAATCCTGTCCTGCACCTCCAATGTAGGTCCACCCTGCCAATAAATTCACATGCAAACCACTAGTATTACTATCTAATGACAGTACAAAAAGAGTAGCAAGATAGTAGCAAACCATGTACCTTCGTAATGAACAGCTCATAGTGCCACCAATTGGATATAAAGGTTTGGAAAAAAACATGCTCCTAATGTTGAACCAGTTGGACTTTTTTTGCAGTTCCACTAAAATCAAGCATCCCTGTTTGCATAGATATTGAAAGTGTGATTACTCTAAAAGTGGCACTAGTTGAAGCGTAGACTCACAAATATAAGCATTCCAATTTCTTAATGGGAAAAGGTAGCAAGACTGTTTCTAACCACCAGTTTGAAGGAATAAATAAAGCAACAACGGCTGATGTCAGGAAGGCATACATAGTTTTTTCTGAAAAACTGAGCCATTCCTGACCTTTCCTCTTCTTTTAAGCAAATTTTGTGCAGTTCTACTAAAATAAAATGCCATCACCGCCTTGACAATTCAGTGACACTGTACAAAAGGAAATGACTTAACATTACATCATGATGTCAGGTATGTAGTCGACACGCAGAGATAAACATACAGACCTCCTCCGATAACATAATGAACATTAATTTTAACAAAGGTGTGACTAGCTTTACCGGGATAATTTGACTGAACTCTACACCCTTTGTTCCTTAATAGAAGACGTTTTTGTGGTTCAATTTAAAGTACCCAAACGTCTAGTATTTAGAAAAACAGGTAGTAGTTTTCTTGAGCACATATCTGGGAAAGCTTGCCGCACTTTATTTATGTCCATACGCTAATGCAACACCATTCGAATACTACAAATATACACTAATCCAGTGGCTAGTGCAACAGTAGAGTAGTTAGTTTATTACAGGGTATAGTACAATGGTTTTACTGAACATATTTCAATAAACTCTAGCACTGGAAGGTTTCTATAAGAATTAACAATACAAAATGTAAAGGTAACAAGTTTCAGCATTGGTATACTAGCTGTGCATGAGCATTAAACCAAATACAAAAGTCTGAAGGTAACTAGCATTATTAACTAATGACAGTATAAAAAAATTGAAACCATGTACCTCCAAGGTAAATATCATTTCGAACTCGGGGGGACCTTAAAAATTGCTATCCCAATCTTGATAATCGATGAAACATAAAAACTTGATCGAACGAATCAAGAGAACAGCCGGAGGAGGAGGTGCCCACTCTTGACCTTTCCTCTTGTCTTCATAATTGTCTGTGCAGTTTAACCAAAATAAAATGACATCAGCGCCTTGGCATTTTGGTGACACTGTACAAAAAATTAACTTATCTCATGAAAGTGAGGTATGTAATCTATAAGCATTAACAGTGCAAAAATCTGAAGGTAGTAACAAGTTTCATCATTGGTATACTGGCTGTGCAACAACATTAGGATGCCTTAGCTGAAAAATCTTTAATACATCCACAATCAACAGCTAACCCTGAAATAATCCAGTGACATTAAATGGCATTGCTTAAATTTATCGGTGGCATTAGACTGAGAGCGGCATTAGTTAAATGTGGCATCACTTTAGCAGTAGCATTGCTTGACTTGACTGCTGGCGTTATACTAACAACAAAAAAGTGGCAATAAGAGCATGGGAGGCCCATTCGGACAGTGGGCGCACTAGTACGATGTACCTCCACGGACACAGAGTGGTGAGGGAGGTATGGTTGCCTAGAGCAACAAATATCTAGGCAACATATGTGGGTTACGTCCCATTTTTGTTCTCTTTAGCCACCTTTTTCCTATATGAGGACAACAAACTGACCGACCTGGTCATTCTCTATTGTGTTGTCATGCCTTTCTACCCTTCTTCAACCAAGAGACATGAGACTCGTTCCTTAGCTACTGATTTTCCCCTTTTCAACCTAGATGCGGGTTCGATGCCTACTCTCTTGGACAGTACAGTCTCCCTTTATTTCCTTATTCAACCCAGACATGGATTAGTCTGCATGAAGTAGGGTTTCCTTTAATAGTGCAAATTATGGTTTTCGTCTGCGTGGCCAGCAGAGCAGAGGATAGCAAATTGGGAAGATGGTGGAGTGGAAAAATATCCACATGCAACAACATGGCAGATGGGGCAATAGAACAAGGTTATGGTTCGAAAAGAGGTAGCATACCTAAGGGTCATCGGGAAGTGGCTTCGCTCGTGGTCGTCGTCCTCCGCACACACTACGGTAGCGAGCTTGGGGACGGAGGCCATCCCGTGCGGCGCTAGGTCTGAGAGGACGGCCTTGTTGTCAGTGCGTGACCTCGCTCGCTGACGACGAGTGCGTCAACGCTGCACGTCCTTTTCTTCCCCGGTGGATCTGTGACCACCGGTGAGGAGGGAGAGAGGGGCCGTCTTTTTTAGATCTGGAGAGAGGGTGGTAGTGTGAGAAGCAAGTGGGCAGCCCTTAGCAAGAAAGCACTGAAGCTCCAGCCTGTATATCTTTTTTATACTACTAGTACTGGAGGTGGAGTAGTGGTAGAGTAGTTTATATTTTCTCTACGTACAGTACTGGTTAGTCGTGCTTCAAAACTGATCGGCACGCTATTAAAAAAAATAAAGGTCGATAACAATGCGGCACCTCGGGCCAATGTGGCCAGATCGCATTTTGCACGAGAAATTACACACCATGTTTCGTTGACATGTGGTCCCGTTCCAACATATCAGTGAGACGACGGCGAGTAGTAGGAGTATTTCCGAATGAATGTGTAGGCCGGGGAGCCTCTTCGTGAACCGTGGCAAACTCGCAACCGTCCACCGACTCTTCGCCTTTCCCTCTCGATTTGGAACTGCTGTCGCATGATCTTCCTGTCCCTCCTCCATTTTCCTTGAGCCCTTCACCCTTTCTTCTGCCATTGTTGGATCGTCTTCTCCATGGAGGGAACAGGATCGTCTTCTCCATGGAGGGAACAGGCCGGAAACGACCCCGTTATTCTTGCCCCGATCTGAAAGATGACGTGGTGGAGGAACTCATTGATCGGTGTGACGTCATCACCTCAGCTAGCTTGGCAGGTTCGTTCAAGCCCATTCTCGACTCAACTAATAACATCATTACAAGGAACCCAAGAGTCAAGGAGCGGTTTGATCTCCCCTATCTTCTTCGCCGTGACCCTGATGACTGGCGCCGACACGACGGAGGCCTTGCCCTGTGCAAGTTGATGCCGCTTGATAATGATACATATGATGTTAAGATGCCATCGCTTGAGGGCAAGGCTTGGGCGGGCGCAAATGGAGATTGGGTTGTTTACATTGGGTCCAACTGCGAGTGGGAACTTGTGAATGTGTACACTCGTGACCGGGTTCCACTTCCAAAAATCTCAGGAGACTGCCCAGAGGTTGAGCACACCGGTATTGTACGCACGTTCAAATACGATCATGGTGACTGTCTTCTACGGAAGATAGCAATTTGTTGAGTTCCCAACCGCTCTTGTAATTACAACAACTATGAAGCTGTTGCTATCTTCGACAAGCTTGTTGGCGTCCTTGGTGGTTTGACTCGATGGATATTGCTCAAAAATTAGTTTCTGTACATGGATGAGTACTTTGATGCAATTCAATACGAGGGCCTTGTGTTTGCTGCCACCACTCGTGGCACTGTTTTTGCATGGGATCCTCGTAGTTTCGGTACGTTTGTCTTCCACTGTAATTATAATTGTTTCATACACATGCATGCGGGTTAGCAAGTTTCCCTTTACTAATTAACCTTCTTCTTGTGTTTTCAAGGTCCTGTGAACATCCCACTACCTATACTTGAAATTTTTTATAACCAAGGGGTAGATGACGATGGTGATGATCACGAGCATGAGGATGAGCAGCGCCCATATACTCCGTGGCGCCTGGCAACTAATTCCGATGGATCACCTCTTCTTGTGTGTATACAGCCCACTGATGATGTTACTGCTAAGGAAGCAGGTGTAGTCTCCCGTGGTCGCACTCTTCGGACCTATTCCAACACCCGTTGCATGGTATTCGGGATGGATACCAGTGTGCTAGCGCCAACTCCTTCTCCCTGGTACAGAATTGATAGTCTTGGAGAAAACTCGCTCTTCCTTGGACAAAACTATCCGATGATGGTGAAAGGCGATCCAACTGTTGTTGACACAACGTTACTAGTACCATTTATGAGAAGCAACTGTGTCTATACCTCGGACATTTGGGTGGTTCCCTACCCTGGTACTGATATAGTAGGCCGCTTCAGCCTGGATGATCAGTCCTGTGTTGGTCTCCAGGTCGACAATGGATGGCCTGTCCCAGAGAATCACTTGTGGTTCAAAGCAAGCGTTTCCAACGCCGAGGAATGGTTGGGTTGAAGTTCATTTCATTGCTTGTTATTTTTTGTGTGGTGAAAACTTTAGTATTTATAATGTATCCTCGTTGTCGATGTGGGTTGATGACCTGTTGTATGTAATAAAATGATATGCCTGTGATAAACTTACTAAATTTATGAATGGCTTTCGAGTCGCTTCTTTGAGTGAGTGGTGCGATGAGGCAAAAAAAATATTTTCCGAATACATAATTGTACGTGCATTGCAACAGGTTATCGGATGAGGCCAATCAACAATAGTAGTACACTATTTGTACTAGCTTCACATGCTTCGCGCGTCGGGCGGGTGTTTTTACTGTAGCCATATGTTAATGTGTTCACTGTACGTAACCAGCACCTCGAATCCTCGATATTAGTACTATATAGTAGGGGTAAGTAGTAGGAGTAGTAGGGTGGCATGGGCCAGAACAAGCATTCATGTCCAGGAGTACGACACACGCCACCACCACGACATCCATCTGACACCATATTATTTCTTAGAGTCCGTGCTAGAGTAATCTCTTCAACCTCGTCGTTTCTATAACTTCAGTCATCACGCGGCGGGCGAGGTGGGGGTTTGCCGATAGTCGGTTTCCTTAACTGCGGTCCCACTTGTAAGGCCAACTCCAACGCACGACCCCAAACGGACCTCCGTTTTGCACGAACTCCAACGATAATTTTGACTAGAAAAGCAAGACCAAGGAAAACAAGAACCATAAGAATACATTTTACTACTCCTGTAAGTTGGATTAGTGCCTTCTCGATGCATTCATTGTTGATCTGCGGAGGCTCGATCTTGCGTGCTTCTTTCTTCTTCGAGTGTAAAGAAGTAGACGTTGCTTCCTCGCATCTAGTCTCATGTCTAGCCTCTATTCTAGTAGGAGTATCAACAAGTGCACTAATCTCATCTCTAGCCTCTGTGCTAGCTAAAAGTGATAGAACATCTACTAAATTGCGCTCTATCAATATATGGATGTACTCTTATTCCCAATACAAAAACTTGCATCCATTCTACTCCCTCCATTGCACAATACATGCCTTCTATTTGTCAAAATATATATGTATCTAGACATGTTTTAGCATATATGTACATCCATTTTTGGACAAATGGAAGTCAAGTATTTTGGAATGGAGGGAGTACACAATAAAATTTTTAAGTTAGCACAACTAGTCTAATCCGAGAGCACAACCGAAGATTTGGTCGGGTTCTTCCTCCTTTTGCTGACACGTGGGACATCCAGCATCCAGGTTGTGTCATGAAAGAAAATAGAGTGGTAGTTGAAGCCACGAGATGTGCATCTTGGGTTAAACTGTAAATAGAATCTTACTACTCTTGAGTAACTCCAAAAGCGGCCACCGAAGATCTTTATTGGATTTGTTTTTCATCACCAGCATGTCGAGGTCAAAGATGTGCAGGTTCAGTGGGTCCTCTTGCGTTTTCACTGACATGTGGGGCCGCATGTGAGCAAACAGACGATGTGCTCTGCGCATCCGCTGGCTGGCTGAGAAGAGAGATAGAGAAGGGCTGAGCACGAACTGCAGGAAATTTGTTCTATGTACCTCGATATAGGCTCGATATAGTGGGGTGGCATGGGCCATAACTAGCATTCACGTCTAGTAGTATGGCACACGCCACCCACACGAGTCCCATCCGACACCAATTTTCTTGGAGTCCGTGCTACAACCATCTCTTCTCCCTCCCGTTTTCTCAGCCATCACGCGGTGGGCGGGGCGGGGGTTTGCTGATAGTCAGTTTGCTCAACTGCGGTCCCACTTGTAAGTGAAAATGCAACACAGCACGCATTCCCGCTTGAGCGGCATGCCGAACCAACCGTGTGGGGGTGCAATGCGAACACGGCAGGCTTTTCCTTTTGAACTCGTAACTTGTAAAATTTGGTTCCGCTCCATGGCGCGACCGATAGATAGAAAATAACGATTTTTCCTAGAGTAATGAGAAGTTTGGTTCTGGCACCGTTCATGCATGGAGTACGTACGAAAATTATGAAGTTGATGCGAAAGGTAAGATAATTACTGTAGTATCATATACTACTACATGGATTTGACGGAAAGATAAAAATACATACGGATCCATCAATGACATCCTCACGCCCTAGTGCGCCGGGTCACCAACCGACATGTGAGGTGCAGCGGCGTTGGCCGCGAGCTCAACGTGCTTCTGAACAGTGCCGTCCAAGGTTGCCCTGTGGTCCAAGAAGGCCAGTGTCCTATCGTCCTCCTCTTGCATGTAGTAGTCCTTGTGGACGATTTGCGCGTAGACATGGGTGATTATGTCGATGGTGTCTTGCTGCGCCAGGCGCTGCGCGGCGAGCGCGACCTCGAGGTGGACATTCTCCGGCGCGACGGCGGGCAGTCGCAGGGCCACTAGTGCGTCGAAGAGGTTGTCACCATAGTGGCCGTTGAGGGTGGCGGGCATCGCAGAGCCTGGGCGCATCGGCTGGAGGCTTACGTCAAAGTCGTCCGCAAGCTTCTTGACGACGGTGAACTTGTCGAGGAAACCGATGAGGACCTCGTCGAACAAGGAGACGAAGCTGTCGTCCAAGCGGCCCCTCGCCTTGGCAGCCTCAAGCAATACTACCTGGAGACATTCCTCGGTGCTGGGCCGCAGGCCGGCATCGTGGACCATCTGGCATAGCCGGCTGATGCTCGCGCTCATCGCCTCCATTGGTCTAGCTTAGCTTCTAGTCAACTGATCTTGCGATTCGAGTGATCACTCTTGCCCTTGGTTAGCGTGCGTAGGTGCGTAGGATTTTGTACTACTCCTTGGCCCTCTACTGCACCTGCCTTTGGCTGTATGATAGGTGGGCCAGCCACCCCCTGGGCCCACATGTCATTCACCCAAAGGCAGTTGCCGTAAGTCAATGAAGCTGCGTCCCCCTCCGTGCTGGTGCAGTATAGTCATCTCACCGGACCTCTAGTTGGGGCGAAACGCGAGAAGTATGATGTTTACTGGTTTATTGGTCCCCTTTGCATTTTGTGCCAAGTTTTGACCTTTGATTTAACTAATAAAATGTTAATGCATGTAAACAAAAATGTTGTGTAAGTCACCTTACGAAAACCAAATAATCCCAAAATACTTAGGCACGGTGCATTAACTCCCTCCTTGTTTCTTATTTCATGACATATCAACCAATGAGAGATGTGGGCCGTGCATGCTTTCAATGACTTGAGACTACCAAACATGACATGCAGTGTTTAGTTCATTGCATGTAATCCTATTAGTACTCTAGTTAGCAAAAAAAATTAAGTTCTCTCTCCAATAGGAATAAAACACCATGTATTTATTTACGGAGGGAGTAGTACCTTTTTTGTGATATGCATTACTAGATATTGCTAGTCAAATACTAAAATCCAGATGGACGTGGTAGTACTCCTAAATCCACACAATGGTGCTACTAGTTAGTACTAGTAGTAGTACTACCAATGTAGTAGGAGTACTAGCACTATACTACCCGTTGGTCAAATTATTACGTGCTGCTCCTCACAGTGAAGTGACAAGACCCTGCGCCGGAGATGACACCTGAGTATAGGCGCCGTGTTCGGCATAACATAGTCAGCCTCACCGTCTGCAGTCACTATCATCATGGCTGTAGAGCTAGCCTGCTTACAACTAGCCCTGTTCGACATAATTTCCCGTTCATAGATGCCCATGCATTGCACGGAACACCAAGATTGGGGGTGGACAGCTCCGGCAGCGGCCATCGCGCCAGATTTTTCCACGGCCTTCTAGATGTGGTGGGGAGGAGATAAGGCTGATTGTGAGAGACAAGGAGTTGTTTGTAAATAGGGAACAAGTGCGGGCATCTTTTTGCAAAAATGGAGAAGCTTCGCTTGTATGCGTCAGATCTAGATCCAACGGCTATTGGTGAAAGATGGGAGGCACAACATCATCACCAACTCAGGACCTGTTTGATTCGCAGGATTTTGAAAACGCAGGAATAGGACACGGCAATATTACAAGTTTCAAACTGATATTACAAATGTTAGGAGTAATGCTGCACCTATGAAGAGGGAATTACTAGGAAGTTTACGTAAGAACTTTTGTTACTTTAGGTGGATGCAGCATTATCATACAAACTAAAATCCACCGCCCTGACAAGTCACTAATGGGCAAATAAGTTTTCGAGTCTCTGGCCACTTGATGTTTCAAAAACAAATTCAGCATCTGCAGAGACTTTGTCATTTAGGCTTAGACACTTGCGGTGATCAGCACACCATTCATTGTTGCGCCAGAGAACGCCAAACCTCATTACCTTGAGCACACTTGCCTCCAGAACAAAGAACCTGGCCAATTTAATCTCAGATGTGCTGCTTCGGTAGTCGATCAAATCAATTTCTGTAAGATGGAGATCAAGGCATTCGATGAGATTGTTATAGTGCAGCACATTTTTCACTTTCGGGTCTTTTTTTATCTACAAAAGAAGAGAACATATTAGAGCAGCTGGCTGCATAAGATTGCCGTGTCATCAAGAGGTACCAGTATCATTCACTCATACGATAGGGTTGGCTAGCTAGTGATATTTTTTCACTCTCTCTCTCTCTCCCTCTCTCCTTCTGTTTCCTCTCATTTAACTAGGAGCACGTGAAGAGCTTGGGCATTTGTTGCCTTCCACTATGTGGCTGATGCCATATTTCGCAAAAGTATGCCACATAATACGCATCGATGTCAAATCAAAAGATTTTGGCACCGCTCTCGCGATGTGAGAGAGTTGGCACCGCTGTGCACACAGACCCACATGTATAAACAAATCAATCAAACCAACTACACCAGCCTCTCACTCTCCCAAACAAGTGTTTTTTATTGCCTCGGTCCTCTCTCTCTCCCACGCAGTGTTTTTTCATTGCATGAGTTAATTTGGCACCGGAGCAAAGTAGGTGATCCAGATTGGGGCACCAGGTGAGCAATGGAGGGGCATCGATGCCAAATGCATCACAAGTGAATTTGGCACATGTTTTGGCCTACATAGCCCACTTTTATACTCCCTCCGTCCCAAAATTCTTGTCTTAAATTTGTCTAAATACAGATGTATCTAGTTACATTTTAGTGTTAGATACATCTGTATCTAAACAAATGTAAGACAAGAATTTTGGGACGGAGGGAATACTACCTCGTATTTAGTATAAAATTTTGACCATAGATTTACCTAAGAAAATGCCAATGCATGTCACTAAAAATTACACCAGTTGAAATTATGTTCAAATATGAATCCAACGATATAGTTCTTAGTGACATGCATTAACATTTTGTCAGTTAAATCTATGGTCAAATTTTGATACTACAAAATTGGAAGAGTAAACTAGGACGGAGGTAGTACTTGCTCTTAGGGTAACCATAGAGTTACTGGAGTAGTCTAAGTTACTTTCCACTATGACTAGCCTAGGCTACTATAGTAGTACAGCATAAAAACGATGCAGGTGATCACGTGAGAAAAAAATACTAAAAACATTTCTTTCGGTGCAGTGCGTAGATGAAGTTTTGAACACTACACTTGTCATCATAATTTGGGAAAATTACGAAAAAATTGAGCTACGTTGTAATTACCGTTTACTTATAGGAAAGAAGTTTCACCTCGATGAGTAGCTTCTCCGTGCACGGAAAGCATGTAAGGAATCCAACAACTTGATCCAGATTGGGGCCGATAGATTTTAGTGCTAAGATCTTCACTGTGCGCATGGACTGGGTCAAGCTTGTGGGAATCATTTTCTAGAAGACAGTCGTAAATACATCAAGAAGAAATTTAAAAATGTGAATTTCAAGAAGACAGAGAAGAAGATGAGTGCTGTACCTGAACGATTACGGATCCAATAAAGAGTTCGGAGAATTTGGCAGACGAGTACACCAATGCTGTCAATTTCGGCGCGTCAATGACCCTGATTTTTATTGGACCTTCTAGATCCGATACAAGCAATCTCTCAAGGAAAGGCGCATTCTCGATGACCATAACATGGAACAGCTGGAGTGATATCTTCCCAATTGATGTCTTGTTGCGGGGCCAGCAAGACACATAAATCCATCGGAGATTCGTCGAGGTGATGTGGAGGCTAATGAACCCTTGGATCTGCTCAAGACGAAGGTACTCGAGCGCAGTACAGCTGCGGAGCAGGTGCTCCATAGCCTTCTTCGAGATGACAACGTCGAAGAGGTCGAGCTGCTTGAGTTGAGGGAGAACAAGGGTGGGCATGACATTAATCTGGGGAAGATAGCAGGAGCTGAAGCTGGCGCAGCGTAGCGTTGGCGTGAGGCGGAGCGCGAACGGCGGCAGAGAGCGACATCGTCCAGCTTCAAAGCTGAGCTCCTCGAGCTGATCTAGGGCGGGGGATAAGAACCACTCGTCGAACTTGGGTTGGACCTTGCAGTTGGTACTGAACATGCGGATGTCAAGGCATCTGACTGGCCCAGGGTGCGATGAAAGGATCTTGGAGACTGCGGCCATGCGTTTGCAATCCCCGTCACAGAGGCAGCTGTCGACGGTGAGGTTGAGGGGGACACAGCGCCAGAGGGGGCACCACCGCCGGGAGAGCAGGGCAGTCCGCATGGCAGATTTGGTGGGGAGGAGGCCGACGATGACGAGTAGCATGTCGTCGGGGAGGCTGCTGATGAAGTCCAGGCTCGCCGGATGTGGTTTTGGCTCGAGCCGCTTCCGCTTGTTGGCTACCTCGCCGTCCATCTCAACCGGCGGCGACGCCGGTGTACACGTGTGCTGGTGTGTGTTGTGTGCTGGGTGTGCGCGAGTGCGTCCTTCTGTGCATGCCGCCGCGAAGTGGTGAATTGTGCGCGAGTGCGTCCTTCGCGCGCAAGAAGTTTGTCCTCAATGCGCCCTCAATTTACTAGCGTGCGGGGTGCTACCCCGAGTGGTTTCAACTTTGTTTACTTCACCGTGTGTCAGATGGGCCTCTAGTTTACTTATTTTCACCCACTGCCACATGGGCCAGCACACGAAGATATAGAACACGAGCTAACAAGGCAGCATGTGGATTGGTTGACCGGTCAACTAAACAATATACGGAGCTATACGTTGACACAGTGAGCGTATAATCCGTCGGTATAGAGAGTTCGAGTGAGAGGGGAGGCCCGTGAGAGATAGCAGAGAGAGATAGAAAGAGCTACTCCCTCCGTTCGATAATGTAGTTCCAACATTTTTTAAGTCAAACTTTTGAAACTTTGACCAAGTTTATAAAGAAATTACTTATATCTACAATACCAAAGATAAATGGTAGTATGAAGCAAGTACATGTTGTGATGAATCTAATGATCGTTCCAGATGTAAATGTTTTTCTCCACATATACCTGGTCAAAATTTTCTGAGGTTTGACTTTTCAAAACATCCATATGCTTATGGACGTGACAGAGTCCATAACTAGAGAGAGAGAGGGAGAGTGAAAAAAGTGTGTGTGCGTGTGTGAAAGAGACATGGACAACACATGATAAAAGTAGAGAAAAAACGTGTGTGTCTTATGCAAATATATCACACATGCATCTTCAACAACGGAGGTAAGGTGAGGAGATAGTGTGTGGTTGTTTGGAACCGAGAGAGCAAGACCCCTAGCACGTGGCAAGAGGGGTCTGACAAACAAGGGAGAGAGGTCGAGAGAGACATACGGAGAAAATGCAGTCATGGGGAGAGAGAGTGTATGCTTGTCATAGAGAGATCCCCTGGAGATCGTGATGGGACTACATGGGTGGTAGATCGAGTGACAAGGTGTGTGCGCGATAGAAGATGCCCCGAGAGATATCGAGATAGACGTATGGATGGAAGGAGACAATACGTGTGTTCCTGATGGCTAGTAAGAGATAATCATACTTAGGAGGGGGGGAGTGCTTGCGCCTATGATGGAGTGAGGGATTATGGTACTTAGGGGGGGTGCATGTCACATGAAGAGAGAACAAGGGCAGAGAGTGTTGGATGGGTCTATATGTATAGCGCGAGCGAGACATGTGTATGTGTGAACCAGGGAGATATAAGGCCCGTTTGGCTTGCGTTCTGAGCATCTTTTGCCTAGCCTGGGGTTGTGGCAGGATTTCATGCACGCTTGTTTGGTTGCTACCCTGTGAAAAACAAAACCCGCCTGGCCTGGGTTCCCTTGCACTTTAATTAGCCTAGCTGAACTCCAGACACTGCAAGTAGCCTGGCCCAAGTGACCGATTTCAAACGCCTGGCCGTGCCTGGTCGTGTGGCCACGAGGCTAACAGCAACATGGATGTATATTAGCATTAAATAATTGATGCATGGATTGATTGATGGGACGTTGATGCTTTGCCTGGCCCAGGCATGAACCAAATGCTTCAGCACCACACAAGCCTGGCCAGGCAGAAATATTTTACATCTCACGTCCACACCATGCAATACCGGCCATCAAGGCATGAGGGTCAGGTCACGAACCAAACTGGCCAATAAAGTTTGGGAGAGATTGAGGAGCCCCGATAAGGCTGAGTGGTGCGTCAGATAGCTGAGAGGGGGAAAGAGATATTCCATCCGCTCGATAATGTAGTGCATGTAAATTTTTTCGAAGTCAAACTTTGGAAACTTTGATCAGGTTTACACAAATGTTATTTATATCTACAATACCAAAGGTACATCATACAAAACTACATCTCATGGTGAATCTAATGGTATATGTTTGCCGTACTAGATGTAATTCTTTTTCTCCACGTACATTGTCAAACTTTGTGATGTTTGACTTTTCAATAAATCTATCTGCTATGGACCGAGGAGAGTGCCTCAGTCGAGACAGATCAAGTGCGTGTGAAGGAGAATGAGTAAGTGTGCAAAAAGAGTATGTGTGTGAAAGAGAAAGTGACAACAAATGATAAATTAGAGAGAGTGTGTGTTTTTTTGTTTCTTATGCGAACATATCACGCATGCATCTCCGAGATGGAAAAGCGAGGCGAGGAGATACACGAAGATAGCTAGTGTGTGATTGTTTGCAACGGAGAGAGACACCCCTGTAGCACATGTCCAATAGAGGTCTGGCCAACAAGGAACAAAGGTCGAGAGGGACACATGGATGGCATGGACGCATGGGGATGGAGAGAGAGTGTGTTTGTGATAGAGAGATCCCGTCGAGATCGTGAGGGGACTATATGTGTGGGAGATCGAGGGAGTGCGTGCGTGATAGAAAGATGCCCCAAGAGAAGTCGAGATAGACCATGCACATGTTTGTGATGGAGACTAAGATTAGCTAGTCATATACATATAGGGGGGACTGCGTGTGCCTACAATTGAGTGAGAGACCATCATACTTGGATAGCTGGGCATGAGATTGTGTGTGTGCGCATGTGAGATGGAGAGAGAATGAGGGGGAGAGATAGAGTTTTAGATGGGCCTATCGAGTGCGAGTGAGATATGCATGTGTATGTGTGACCCATGTGGATGGAGAGTTTGAGAGAGGGGAGGAAGAGCTCCGAGACGACATAGTGGTGCGTGAGAGAGTTACGGGCAAAGAGCCAAGGAATTTGTGTGCGTACATTGAGTGCACCCAAGATATCTACCTTGGACTAGCTAGAGTTTCATACATAGTGTGCGAGAGAGACCTATAGATGGTGTATATATGCATGCAAACTAGAAAGACCCCCCCCCCCCACACACAAAGAGAGAGAGAGATGGAGAGAAAGGGAGAGGGACCAACAAGGTTTTTGTGTTGGATGCGTGCAACAGAATTGAAGATTGTCGGCGAGAGAGAGAGAGAGAACAGGAGTCCGGGAGAGGGGGAGGTCGCGTTTTATGCATCAAAGACTGATATAAACCGTGTTTCGATATAAACTTGCATTCAAATATTTAAATTGGAGAACATCTTGTCTGCAATCCACACATGAATGGATATATGCGTATATCAAACAAGTTCATTAATTTGACTTTCAACATGTCCATGGAGTACTATAATACTGTACAACATGCTACTCGATTGAGGTGTTCAATTTTGGATTTAGTTCACTATTTTGACCTACTGAACGAGCTATTTCATTGAATCGAGATATTTCATTTTGGGTTTGATTCGCGCTTTTGAGTGGGTCAACTATTTGTCATATAGTAAATCGCCAGCAACGAGCATGTAAAAACACATTACTCCCGAGCATCATCTCTCCATCTAAAAAAGAAGTGGCAAGCTAATATTTCAAAATTTGATCCGAATCGACTTAGTAAGGTAGACATGGATGCTCGTTCTCCCAAAATTTGAACGAACCGTTAAACATCCTCTCTGCTCGGTGGAATTCGCCCGAGTAAATAAATGGGAGACACGAAATTACCGTCCTATGTGGGACACACATCAATTGGCCCGTTGTACATCGAGGGTAGGTTCGTAACTTCATCCAAGCGCACCTTCTCCTCGGCCGAAATGACATGTGCCGAATAATTCATAAACCATGGTCGGCAAAACACACTCTCCTCGCCCGAAATAGCTCGCGCCCACTATTTCAAAACACGCTCTCCTCGCCCGAAATCGCTCGCGCCCACTATAGTTCAAAACACGCCCTCCTCACCCGAAATCGCTCCCGCCCACTATTTGGGGAGAAGCAAAGTTACTCTACTATCCCCGACCCTCAGTACACAGACACAAGCCAAGAAGCCTATAGGCAAGGGTAGAACTGTAACTTCCCCTCACATTTCAGACAAATGCGTCCGTAAGACATGGTTCCACTCCCCTCCCAATTCCCCCCGCCCCCCATTCATACCTCGTGGGCCCAAATCACCTTCTCCCCGGGAAGCTCCCTTCTCCCGAGCCACAAAACCTCAGCCCCACCTCCATGGCGCCCCCACCGCACCAATTTCACAGCCGCCCTCCTCCCTAATGCCGGAGACGCTGTCCATTTGCCGTCGTGCACTGGGCCGTGTGCCTCTTACTCCGTGCTGCTGGTGCTGCCTCGACGACGGCCGCGTGAACCGTACCGGAGCCGATTCACCCCCACCGTTGTTCACGGCGCCGGAACGGCTCAAACTTCGGATCCGTCTAGAGTCCTGGTGCTGCTTCCGCGTAGCCGTCGACCGTCGCGACATCGCTCTTTCCCTGCCACCGGTCGCCACCGCAACCGCGCTGGCCTCACCGACTCGGCAGCTGGACCTGCCTACTTCACCATGCCGCCAGATAGGTCGCACCCTCATCTCAAATCACTTTATTTAGGCGTCAGTTGTCTGAATTTTTATTCTGGGCCAATCGATTCCCAATGGGAAGCAACACCCCTCGAGGCGGCGGAGCTCCTAGGTTGCCGGTTGGCTGGTGTCTAACGTAAGGGTGCGGGGCCGCAAGTTCGCCGCGGAAGCAGCGCTTATATGGCTATCTTTTAGAGTTGCGTGGGTTGAAGGTACTGCCGCCACCGGATCTGGATGACGGGGAGTCTTTGTGGATTGGCCCGGGGGCGGCGCAACCACGACAGTGCAGTGGGGCGGGGAGCGGGGTTTTGGCCGGGGCCACGGATGGCGGAGGCAGGCTTCTCTGCCATTGGTCGCTGGATCTTCGGGGAAGATTCCGAACAGTGTCAGCCGGGAGGCACAAGACGGTCAGCCATCCGGCGTAGATCGGACAGTGCCAAAATAAAATAAAATTGTGTGACCCCAATTTAGTATTCAGTCAACAGACATGTGACCACTCTCGTACCTTGTTGTTGATCCCTTAGTGTATTTCTTCAAATCAAAGAGATATGTCGTTCTTAACATTATGCGTTATCTGCATCTTGAGACACACCATCTTCCGACTCACCGCAGCTGCTCCAACAAGGGAAGCATACACCAGAAGGGAGCTATAGTCCCTACTCAACAGTTCCTTGCATCGAATGCGCGTGCCCGACATGGAAAGCCACAACAACTGCAGGGCCATCGACAAGTCAGCACATGATGCTCACTCCTATGGATGGCAGCCAGATAGGTTGTACCCTCATCTTACTTGTGTGCAACATTTATGGCTTTGTTATTCATCTAAGCATGGAAAATAGATCATCACATTTCACTGTATATTCATGCTGATCTCTTACGGGTCTTGTTCAGGAGTTAACGATGTTCCATAGTTTAGCTAAGATACTTGTTCTTTAGGTAATGCTGTTCCATAGTTATCATCCATCAGCCAATGCTATCCTACAGGCTGGTGATTATAGTATTATACCACTTCTAGTATTACCTATGTTGTTCTTTAATAATTTTGTGTGCCATCTAGTTAATCTCGAGTACAAACGATACATATTTTGTAGCTTTCATCTGTGTTCTCCCTTTAGTTTATGAGACTTGTTGCTGCTAGTTAACCCCAGTCCTACTATTTATGTCGTCTCCTACAGGCACTCATTACATAAATCTAAATACTAGTTGTCTTCCATGCATGTCAGATATAATTGCACACGCTGATATATCCACAAGAACCTCACGGAGGAATGTAAAGGCCAATAAACTTGATGTCAATGATACCCAATATGATGGAACATGTAATGGCAGTTCTTCAGAAGACTTGCAGAAAGATGATGAATCCTCTTCACCCCATAAGGTCCTTGCTCTAACTTGCTTGTGATATGGGTACAACATGCATATAATATCCTGGAGTGTATCTACTCTGTTGCAATGCCATGTGCTTAGCATGCTGATCATGCATGCAAATATGTCATGCCTTCCTGTTTTTCAGTACCTATTCCATTCATGATAACATGTTTTCAAATTCAAGTACTGTCATTCTACTCTATTGCAATGCCATCTGCTTAATTTGGACATCATGCTTCTGAATATCTTATGCATTGTTATTCATCAGTATGTACTTCATCTGTTTACCATACCATGTTTTTTTACATTGAAGTGCTGTTCTAGTGCTCTGTTGCAATGCCATCTTATTTTCCCAATCATACACGTGTATGTTGCCTTAGTTATTTCTGTAGGTATTCCGCTAGCATACAATTTTACATTCAACTAGTGTTTTTTACTGTGTTGTCCTGTCGTATCCCTAGCTCTTACACCATACTCCCTCTGTCCGGATTACATGTTGCCAAAATGGATAAAAAAGGATGTATCTAGAACTGAAATACGCCTAGACCCATCCATTTTTTTCCGGATGGAGGGAATACATGTCAATATGTCATGCCTTTCTATTCTTCAGTACCTATTCCATCTCTCTGCTGTCGCATGTTTTATAATTAAAGCACCATTCTTCTATACAAGGCATGCAAGGGGAAGACGACTATGTTAGAATCTGAAGGGTTACAAACAAGGCCTTTGCAAAAGATCCAAATGCCAGGAGATAATAAACCAACTCCAGTTTTTATAGATACTGCTCCAGCATAGAGAAACCCAACTCCTACTGATAATAAGCAGATTCCAGTGGCCAAAGAACTAGTCCGCTCCAGTCCAGCAAAAATATGTCAACTCAATTCTAAGAAGCATGTGTGTATCCTTGCATCATGAAATTTTATAGCATGCTGATCATATTTTCTACATGTTTCTTACCCATCTCTCTTTTAGAAAATAAGCTTAACAGATAGAAGAATTTCTGCAATGGTATCGTTTATGAGGAAAGATTCTTGCAGGAATTCTCTGTGCTCCAATGTAGATGTAAGTACCTGTTGTATATCACTATATTTTTACATTCAGCATGTATTTTGTTAATCGGCATGAATCCAACCTTTATCTAATCTAAATTTAGTTGTAGCAAAATGTATGATTAAAGGCCACAATGTTGATTTTTGCAAGGAAAACTGCCTGGTAGTTTTGCATCCTGAGCTGCATGAGTGTACTATCTCATATCAGTGGGTTTGATACTTTGGTTCTGCAGTGGGTTTTTCAGTGTTTTTTTACTGTGTTGTCCTGTCGTATCCATAGCTCTTACATCATAGTCCCCCCGTCCGGATTAAATGTCACATAAATGGATAAAACTGGATGTATCTAGAACTGAAATATGCCTAGACCCATCCATTTATTTCCGGATGGAGGGAATACATGTCAATATGTCATGCCTTTCTATTCTTCAGTACCTATTCCATCTCTGCTGTAGCATGTTTTATAATTGAATCACCATTCTTCTATATAAGGCATGCAAGGGGAATACGGCTATGTTAGAATCTGAAGGGTTACAACCAGGTCTTTGCAAAAGATCCAAACGCTAGGAGATAATAAACCAACTCCATTTTTCATAGATACTGCTCCAGCACAGAGAAACCCAACTCCCACTGATAATAAGCAGATTCTAGTGGCCAAAGAACTAGTTCGCTCCAGTCCAGCAAAAAAATGTCAACTCTATTCTAAGAAGCGTGTGCATATCCTCGCATCATGAAATTTTATAACATCCTGATCATATTTTCTACATGTTTCTTACCCATCTCTCTTTTAGAAAATAAGGTTAAACGATACAAGACTTCCTCCATTGGGATCGTATTCGAGGAAAATATCTTGCGGGAATTCTCTGTGCTCCAATGCTGATGTAAGTACCTGTTGTATATCACAATATTTTTACATCAGCATGTATTTTGTTAATCGGCGTGAATCTAACCTTTATCTGATCTAAAATTAGTTGTAGCAAAATGTTAAAGGCGCCAATGTTGATTTTTGTAAGGAAAACTGCCTGGTAGTTTTGCATACTGAGCTGCATGAATGTACTATCTCATATCACGCACATTACTGAATTGTAGTGCTTCTTTGGTTGCCCATTCATTCATTGTGTCAATGTTGCTTTCGTATTACCTTACCTGGCTGATGATAGCTGTGCCATATTGTGTTAATTTGGTGTAGGCTAGTTGCCCAAATGTTCGTTGTGTCAATGTTGCTTTCCTATTATCTGACTTGTCCAATGATAGCAATGCTAGTGTGTTAATTTTGTGCAGGCTGCTGAAGATAAGAAGACAAACTCTGAAAATAGCAAGGAAACCCCATTGTTTCTTTCCAGTAAATCTAGGCCAGGTAATATGGAAATAACTCATGATTAATCTATTTGGTTCCCGTCCTAATTTATGTTATGATGTAGTGGTCGAGACACTCTCCACTATCAATAATAGAAGCCTACCAAAATCGCCATCTGAATCTGTTCAGTATCCTCTGTCTCGAATGCAACAGAATAAATGTATGTTTGTGAACCAATTAATGGCTGAAGCAATGATGGAAATGGTGGATGAATCAGAGGTGCAGAGTCGTGCGACACAACAACTGATCAATCTTTTCAGAGATAGTGTAGCAAAGCAGCAAGAACTTGTCCACATGCTTATGGGCGTCATCTGTGTTGAGGTTGTAGATTGTGACGTTGTAGATGGTTAGGTTCTGCTCATTTATTTGCACTAGCATCAATCTTTGATTGCCTAGTGGATGTAATTTCCTGTAATATATGCTGGATGTGCAACGTTATTCCCTGTATGCCGTACCTTTGCTTGATCGGTTTTGGTCCTGTGCATAATTGCTCATCGTAATGGGCTCAAATTATCTAATTTGGCCTAAAGACATGAACGAACTTTAGTGGGCCCATTAAGTTAATGGGCCGTTACTAGGCCGAAAGTTAATGGTCGGCCCTCTTACCTCCCGGGTCGTTAACAGGCCGACATCGAAGCGGGCAACAGGTGGCCCCAATTTATTTCACGGGCTGTTAACAGGCCGTTACTAAGTTTGGGCTACATATGGCCTAACTATACCGTAGGCCTTTAGCAGGCCGAAAGAGACAGCGGGCTTGTACTGGACCATGAAGAGCATGGGCCGATAAGAGGCCGAAAGTCAGGTTGTATTGTAAACGACCCAACTGTGTTGTGGGCCTTTAGCATGCCGAAAGAGAAACCGGGCTGGTATTGCACCATGAAGGGCATGGGTCGTTAAAAAGCCAAAACTAAGGTCTGACTACAAATGGCCCAACTCATTTATGGTTCGTTAACATGCCGAAAGGCACACAGGGCCAGGAATTGGCCCAACACTTAAATGGGTCGCTAAAAGGCCAAAACTCAGGTCCGACTACAAATGGCCCAACTGATTTATGGGCTGTCAATAGGCTGAAAGTGACACCGGGCTAGAAATCGGCCCAACACTTAAATGGGCCGCTAAAAGGCCGAAACTCAGGTCCGACTACAAATGGCCCATCCGATTTATGGGCCGTCAATAGGATGAAAGACACACTGGGCCGGAAATTAGCCCAACATTTAAATGGGTCGCTAAAAGGCCGAAAGATGTACATCCTGAAAATTGGCCCATCCATTAAATGGGCCATTAACATGCCGAAATCTCATCGGGCTGATATTGAGCCCAAATATATAGCAGGCTGTTAACGGGCTCAAACTGACGATGGGCTGCAATGGTGTCAAATCTTTAACGGGCCATTGACGGGCCGAATTGGCACATCTCGTATGGGTCATGGGCTTAAATGAACCTGACACAAGTAGGCCTTATATGGGCCAGCCTGCTAATTTTTACTGGGCCGGCCTTTTTCACCGGAATGGGCCACTGTTGGGCCATGCCACATGTCGACCTATCATAGGCGCCTCATGTCCAATGAGTGGATGACATCTGTCCCAACAGTGAGGCAACACGTGTTTCCTGCGGCCAATGATGATTTTACACATGGAAAATCCCCATTGGTCTGGGCTGTTAACGGGTTATCAGACCCAAAACCAGACTCGATAGCTTAACGGCGTTCCGTTATGGTGGATGCCACATGTCGGTCACCCATGACGAAAGCACTTCTGTGACGCGCGATTTATTGTCATGGAAGTGGACACTTCCATGATGATAATTTTGGTAATTTCATGGAACACTTCTACGACAACACAGGCATGACTATCTTGATTCTGTCATAAAATCGTCATGGATGTACATGCATGACAAAAAACGCGACCTACTGTGACAAACACGTATCATCATGGAAGTGTATTTTTTGTAGTGTATGTTCTGAGATTGATGTTGCTATGACTTTTCTATGCTTAATGCTTGTCACTAGGGCCCGAGTGCCATGATTTCAGATCTGAACCTATTATGTTTTCATCAATATATGAGAGCTCTTGATCCTATCTTGCAAGTCTATAGTCACCTATTATGTGTTATGATCCATTAACCCTGAAGTGAGAATAATCGGGATACTTACCGGTGATGACCGTAGTTTGAGGAGTTCATGTATTCACTATGTGTTAATGCTTTGGTCCGGTACTCTATTAAAAGGAGGCCTTAATATCCCTTAGTTTCCGCTAGGACCCCACTGCCACAGGAGGGTAGGACAAAAGATGTCATGCAAGTTCTTTTCCATAGGCACGTATGACTATATTCGGAATACTTGCCTACATTACATTGATGAATTGGAGCTAGCTCTATGCCACCCTAGGTTATGACTGTTACATGATGAACCGCATCCGGCATAATTATCTATCACCGATCCATTGCCTACGAGCTTTCCATATATTGTTCTTTGCTTATTTACTTTTCCGTTGCTATTGCTATCACCACTACAAAATACCAAAAACATTACTCTGGCTATCATTAACTTTTGCTACCGTTACCACTACTATCATATTACTTTTCTACTAAATACTTTGCTGCAGATATTAATTTTCCAGGTGTGGTTGAATTGACAACTCAGCTGCTAATACTTGAGAATATTCTTTGGCTCCCCTTGTGTCGAATCAATAAATTTGGGTTGAATACTCTACCCTCGAAAACTGTTGCGACCCCCTATACTTGTGGGTTATCAATTTTCAATCAACAATATGTCATCCACATATAATATTAGAAATGCTACAGAGCTCCCACTCACTTTCTTGTAAATATAGGCTTCTCCGAAAGTCGTATAAAACCATATGCTTTGATCACCTCATCAAAGCGTATATTCCAACTTCGAGATGCCTGCACTAGTCCATAGATGGATCGTTGGAGCTTGCACACTTTATTAGCACATTTAGGATCGACAAAACCTTCTGGTTGCATCATATACAACCCTTCTTTAAGAAATCCATTAAGGAATACAGTTTTGACGTCCATTTGCCAGATTTCATAATCATAAAATGCGGCAAATGCTAACATGATTCGGACAGACTTAAGCATATCAACGGGTGAGAAAATCTCATCGTAGTCAACTCCTTGAACTTGTCGAAAACCTTTTGCGACAAGTCGAGCTTTGTAGATAGTAACATTACCATCAACGCTAGTCTTCTTCTTGAAGATCCATTTATTCTCTATGGCTCGCTGATCATCAGGAAAGTTAACCAAAGTTCACACTTTGTTCTCATACACGGATCCTATCTCAGATTTCATGGCCTCAAACCATTTATCGGAATCTGGGTTCATCATCGCTTCTTCATAGTTCGTAGGTTCATCATGGTCTAGTAACATGACTTCCAGAACAGGGTTACTGTACCACTCTGGTGCGGAACATGCTCTGTTTGACCTACGAGGTCCTGTAGTAACTTGATCTGAAGTTTCATGATCATCATCATTAGCTTCCTATCTAGTTGGTGTAGGCATCACGGGAACGGATTTCTCTGATGAGCTACTTTCCAATCTGAGAGAAGGTACAATTACCTCATCAAGTCCTACTTTCCTCCCATTCACTTCTTTCGAGAGAAACTCCTTCTCTAGAAAGTTTCCATTCTTGGCAACAAATATCTTGCCTTCGGATTTGTGGTACAAGGTGCACCCAATTGTTTTCTTAGGGTATCCTATGAAGACGCACTTCTCCGATTTGGGTTTGAGCTTATCAGGCTGAAGCCTTTTGACATAAGTGTCGCAACCCCAAACTTTAAGAAATGACATCTTATGTTTCTTGCCAAACCATAGTTCATACGGTGTCGTCTCAATGGATTTAGATGGTGCCCTATTTAACGCGAATGCAGCTGTCTCTAATGCATAACCCCAAATAGATAGTGGTAAATCGGTAAGAGACATCATAGATCGCACCATATCTAATAAAGCATGGTTACGATGTTCGGACACACCATTACGCTGTGGTGTTCCAGGTGGCATGAGTTGTGAAACTATTCCATATTGTTTTAAATGAAGGCCAAACTCGTAACTCAAATATTCGCCTCCGCAATCATATCATAGAAACTTTATTTTCTTGTTATGATGATTCTCCGCTTCACTTTGAAATTCTTTGAACTTTTCAAATGTTTCAGACTTGTGTTTCATTAAGTAGATATACCCATATCTGCTCAAATCATCTATGAAGGTTAGAAAATAACGGTACCCGCCGCGAACTTCAACACTCATCGAACCGCATACATCGGTATGTATTATTTCCAATAAGTCATTAGCTCGCTCCATTGTTCCGGAGAACAGAGTTTTAGTCATCTTGCCCATGAGGCATGGTTCACAAGTATCAAATGATTCATAATCAAGTGATTCCAAAAGCCCATCTACTTGGAGTTTCTTCATGTGCTTTACACCAATATGACCTAAACGGCAGTGCCACAAATATGTTGCACTATCATTATCAACTTTGCATCTTTTGGCATCAATATTATGAATATGTGTATCACCACAATCGAGATTCAACAAAAATAGACCACTCTTCAAGGGTGCACGACCATAAAATATATTACTCATATAAATAGAACAACCATTATTCTCTGATTTAAATGAATAACCGTCTCGCATTAAACAAGGTCTAGATATAATGTTCATGCTCAATGCTGGCACCAAATAACAATTATTCAGGTCTAAAACTAATCCCGAAGGTAGATGTAGAGGTAGCGTGCCGACGGCGATCACATCGACCTTGGAACCATTCCCGGCGCACATCGTCACCTCGTCCTTAGCCAATCTTCGTTTAATTTGTAGCCCCTGTTTTGAGTTATAAATATGAGCAACCGAACCAGTATCAAATACCTATCAGCATGGAATTTCTTCATGCGCTTTATACTAATATGACCTAAATGGTAGTGCCACAAATAATTTGCACTATCATTATTAACCTTGAATCTTTTGGCTTCAATATTATGAATATGTGTATCACTTCAATCGAGATTCAACAAAAATAGACCACTCATCAAGGGTGCATGACCATAAAAGATATTACTCATATAAATAGAACAACCATTATTCTCTGATTTAAATGAATAACCATCTCGCATCAAACAAGATCCAAATATAATGTTCATGCTCAACGCTGGCACCAAATAACAATTATTTAGGTCTAAAACTAATCCCGATGGTAGATGTAGAGGTAGCGTGCCGATGGCGATCACATCGACTTTGGAACCATTTCCCACGCGCATCGTCACCTCGTCCTTAGCCAATCTTTGTTTAATCAGTAGCCCCTGTTTCAAGTTGCAAATATGAGCAACAGAACCAGTATCAAATACCCAGGCGCTACTACGAGCATTAGTAAGGTACACATCAATAACATGTATATCAAATATACCTTTGTTCACTTTGCCATCCTTCTTATCCGCCAAATACTTGGGGCAGTTCCGCTTCCAGTGACCAGTCCCTTTGTAGTAGAAGCACTCAGTTTCAGGCTTGGGTCCAGCTTTGGGCTTCTTCCCGAGAGTGGCAACTCGCTTGCCATTCTTCTTGAAGTTCCCCTTCTTTCCCTTGCCCTTTTTCTTGAAACTAGTGGTCTTGTTAACCATCAACACTTGATGCTCCTTCTTGATTTCTACCTTCGCAGCATTGAGCATAGCGAAGAGCTCGGGAATTGTCTTATCCATCCCTTGCATATTATAGTTCATCACGAAGCCTTTGTAGCTTGGTGTCAGTGATTGAAGAACGTTGTCAATAACACTATCATATGGAAGATTAACTCCCAGCCGAGTCAAGTGATTATGATACCCAGACATTTTGAGTATGTGTTCAATGACAGAATTGTTCTCCTCCATCTTGCAGCCATAGAACTTGTTGGAGACTTCATATCTCTTAACTCGGGAATTTTCTTGAAATATTAACTTCAAATCTTGGAACATCTCATATGGTCCATGACGTTCAAAACGTCTTTGAAGTCCCAATTCTAAGCAGCATGGCACACTGAACTATCGAGTAGTCATCAGATCGAGCTTGCCATACATTCATAACATTAGCATCTGCTCCTACTGTTGGGAAACATAGCATGCAATTTCAAAAAAATTCCTACACTCACGCAAGATCTATCTAGGAGATGCATATCAACGAGAGGGGAAGAGTGTGTCTACGTACCCTCGTAGACCGAAAGCGGAAGCGTTTAACAACGCGGTTGATGAAGTCGAACTTCTTATCATTCTGACCGATCAAGTACCGAACGTACGACACCTCCGAGTTCTGCACATGTTCAGCTCGATGAAGACCCTCGAACTCTTGATCCAGCAAAGTGTCGAGGAAGTAGATGAGTTCCATCAGCACGATGAAGCAGTGACGGTGATGGTGAAGCGAGCCGCGCAGGGCTTCGCCTAAGCACCGCAAGAATATGACCGAGGGTGTAATCTATGGAAGGGGGCATCGCACACGGCTAACAGATGTTGTTGTTGTGTCTTCTATCGGTGCCCCCCCCCCACATATATACAGGTTGGAGGAGAGGAGAGGCAGCCAAAGGGGTGCCCCAAGTAGGAGGAATCCTATTTGGGGTCCTCCCAATTCGGCCTCTTTCCTTTTTATCGGAGGGGGAAAGGGAAGGGAGAAGAGAGAAAGGAAGGGGGGCAAACCCACCCTTTTCCTTTTCCAATTCAGCCAGCTTCCATAGGGGGGGGCGCCACCCCTTGTGGGCTAGTATGCTCCCCTCTCATGGCTCATATGGCCCATATCTTTCCCCTGGGGGTTCCGGTAACCCCCTCGGTACTCCGATAAATACCCGATACTATCCAGAACACTTCTGATGTCCAAATACTATCATCCTATATATCATACCTCTTGACCATTTCGAGATTCCTCATCATGTCCGTGATCTCATTCGCGACTCCGAACAACATTCGGTCACCAAATCACATAACTCATATAATACTAAATCGTCATCGAACATTAAGCGTGCGGACCCTACGGGTTCGAGAACTATGTAGACATGACCGAGACACCTCTCCGGTCAATAACCAATAGCGGAACCTGGATGCTCATATTGGCTGCTACATATTCTACGAAGATCTTTATCGGTTGAACCGTTATGACAACATACAGTATTCCCTTTGTCATCGATATGTTACTTGCCCGAGATTCGATCGTCGATATCTTCATACCTAGTTCAATCTCGTTACCGACAAGTCTCTTTACTCATTTCGTAATACATCATCCCGTAACTAACTCATTAGTCACTTTGATTGCAAGGCTTCTTTTGATGTGCATTACCGAGAGGGCCCAGAGATACCTCTTCGATACTCGGAGTGACAAATCCTAATCTCGATGCATGCCAACCCAACAAACACCTTCAGAGATACCTGTAGAGCATCTTTATAATCACCCAGTTACATTGTGACGTTTGATAGGACACAAGGTATTCCTCCGGTATTCGGGAGTTGCATAATCTCATAGTCGAAGGAATATGTATTTGACATGAAGAAAGCAATAGCAATAAAACATAACGATCAATATGCTAAGCTGATGGATGGGTCTTGTCCATCACATCATTCTCCTAATGATGTGATCCCGTTCATCAAATCACAACATATGTCTATTATTAGGAAACTTAACCATATTTGATTAACGAGCTAGTCCAATAGAGGCTTACTAGGGACACGATGTTTTGTCTATGTACCCACACATGTATCAAGTTTTCGGTTAATACCATTCTAGCATGAATAATAAACATTTATCATGAATAAGGAAATATAAAATAATAACTTTATTATTGCCTCTAGGCATATTTCCTTCAGTCTCCCACTTGCACTAGAGTCAATAATCTAGATTACATTGTAATGATTCTAACACCCATGGGTTCTTGGTGCTGACCATGTTTTGCTCATGGAATAAGCTTAGTCAACTGGTCTACAACATTCAGATCCATATGTATTTTGCAAATCTCTATGTCTCCCTCCTTGACTTGATCATGGATGGAGTTGAAGCGTCTCTTGATGTGTTTGGTTCTTTTGTGAAATATGGATTCCTTTGCCAAGGCAATTGTTCTCTTGATGCACTAGGTATTACACCTAGATCGGATATGAACTCCTTCATCCAGACTCCTTCATTTGCTTCTTCCGAAGCAGCTATGTACTCCGCTTCACACGTAGATCCTGCCACGATGCTTTACTTGGAACTGCACCAACTGACAGCTCCACCATTCAAAATAAATACATATCTGGTTTTTGACTTAGAGTCATCTGAATCAGCGTCAAAGCTAGCATCGATGTAACCATTTACGAGCTCTTTGTCACCTCCATAAACAAGAAACATATCGTTAGTCCTTTTGATACATCCATTTTGCATCATGTTTTCCTACTGTAATTTATGATGTTTTTATGCATAATAATGCTTTTTGGAGTAATTCTAATGCCTTTTCTCTCATAATATGCAAGGTACACACAAAGAGGGAGAATTTCTGCACCTGGAAATCTAGACCTGGAAAAGCTACGCCAGGCTACCTATTCTGCACAACTCCAAACAAGCTGAAACTTCACGAAGAATTTTTATGGAATATATGAAGAATATTGGAGCAAATAAGTACCAGAGGGGGCCCACCAGGTGGGCACAACCCACCTGGGCGCGCTAGGGAGCCTAGGCGCCCCCTAGTGGGTTGTGCTCACCTAGGCCCACTTTCGGTGCCCATCTTCTGGTATATAAGTCATTTTGACCTAGAAAAATTAAGGAGATGACTTTCGGGATGGAGCGCTGCCGTCTCGAGGCGGAACTTGGGCAGCATCACTTTTGCCCTCCGACGGAGCTATTCCGCCGGGGGAACATCCCTCCCGGAGGGGGAAATCATCATCATCACCAACACTCTCCCATCTTGGGGAGGGAAATCTCCATCAACATCTTCAACAACACCATCTCATCTCAAACCCTACTTCATCTCTTGTGTTCAATCTTGTTACCGGAACTATAGATTGGTGCTTGTGGGTGACTAATAGTGTTGATTACATCTTGTAGGTGATTACTATATGGTTTATTTGGTGGAAGATTATATGTTTAGATCCATTATGCTATTGATACGTCTCCAACGTATCTATAATGTTTGATTGTTCCATGCTATTATATTATCAACTTTGGATGTTTTATATGCTATTTTATATGATTTTTGGGACTAACCTATTAACCTAGAGCCTAGTGCCAGTTTCTGTTTTTTCCTTGTTTTTGAGTTTTGCAGAAAAGGAATACCAAACGGAGTCCAATTGACGTGACACTTTTTGATGATTTTTTATGCACCAAAAGAAGACCCCGGAGTAAAAGAGTTGGGCCAGAAGAGTCCCGGGCCGTCCACGTGAAGGAAATATGCCCTAGAGGCAACAATAAAGTTATTATTTATTTCCTAATATCATGATAAATGTTTATTATTCATGCTAGAATCGTATTAACCGGAAACATAATACATGTGTGAATACATAGACAAACAGAGTGTCACTAGTATGCCTCTACTTGACTAGCTCGTTGAATCAAAGATGGTTAAGTTTCCTAGCCATAGACATGAGTTGTCATTTGATTAACGGGGTCACATCATTAGAGAATGATGTGATTGACTTGACCCATTCTGTTAGCATAGCACTTGATCGTTTAGTTTGTTGCTATTGCTTTCTTCATGACTTATACATGTTCCTATGACTATGAGATTATGCAACTCCCGTTTACCGGAGGAACACTTTGTGTTCTACCAAACGTCACAACGTAACTGGGTGATTATGAAGGTGCTCTACAGGTGTCTCCAAAGGTACTTGTTGGGTTGGCGTATTTCGAGATTAGGATTTGTCACTCAGATTGTCGGAGAGGTATCTCTGGGCCCTCTCGGTAATGCACATCACTTAAAGCCTTGCAAGCATTGCAACTAATGAGTTAGTTGCGGGATGATGTATTACGGAACGAGTAAAGAGACTTGCCGGTAATGAGATTGAACTAGGTATTGAGATACCGATGATCGAATCTTGGGTAAGTAACATACCGATGACAAAGGGAACAACGTATGTTGTTATGCTGTTTGACCGATAAAGATCTTCGTAGAATATGTGGGAGCCAATATGAGCATCCATATTCCGCTATTGGTTATTGGCCGGAAACGTGTCTCGATCATGTCTACAAAGTTCTCGAACCCATAGGGTCCGCATGCTTAAAGTTTCGGTGACGATTGTATTATGAGTTTATGTGATTTGATGTACCGAAGGTAGTTCGGAGTCCCAGATGAGATCGGCGACATGACGAGGAGTCTCGAAATGGTCAAGACGTAAAGATCGATATATTGGACGACTATATTCGGACATCGGAAAGGTTCCGAGTGATTCGGGTATTTTCGGGGGTACCGGGGAGTTACGGGAATACGAGGAAGAAGTAATGGGCCTCATGGGCCAAGTGGTGGAAGAGAGGAGGCAGGGCACGCGGCCCCCCTAGCCCAAACTGAATTGGACTAGGGGGCCGACCCCCCTTTCCTCCTTTTCCTCCCTCTCCTTCCTTCTCCTTCTCCTCCTTCCTTTCCTCCTCCTAGTAGGAGTAGGAAAGGGGAGTCCTACTCCTACTAGGAGGAGGACTCCTCCTCCTGGCGCGCCCATAGAGGGCCGGCTGGCCTCCCCCTTGCTCCTTTATATACGGGGGCAGGGGGCACCTCTAGACACAAAAGTTGATCTGTTGATCTCTCCAGCCGTGTGTGGTGCCCCCCTCCACCATATTCCACCTCGGTCATATCATAGCGGTGCTTAGGCGAAGCCCTGCATCGGTAGCAACATCATCACCGTCATCATGCCATCGTGCTGACGGAACTCTCCCATGAAGCTCTGCTGGATCGGAGTTCGTGGGACGTCATTGAGCTAAACGTGTGCTGAACTCGGAGGTGCCGTGCGTTCGGTACTTGGATCGGTCGGATTGTGAAGACGTACGACTACATCAACCGCGTTGTGCTAATGCTTCCGCTTTCAGTCTACAAGGGTACGTAGACAACACTCTCCCCTCTCGTTGCTATGCATCACCATGATCTTGCGTGTGCGTAGGAATTTTTTTGAAATTACTACGTTCCCCAACAGTGGTATCAGAGCCTGGTTTTATGCGTTGATATTATATGCACGAGTAGAACACAAGTGAGTTGTGGGCGATATAATTCATACTGCTTACCAACATGTCATACTTTGGTTCGGCGGTATTGTTGGATGAAGCGGCCCGGACCGACATTACGCGTACGCTTACGCGAGACTGGTTTTACCGCCGTGCTATGCACACAGGTGAGTAGCGGGTGTCAGTTTCTCCAACTTTAGTTGAACCGAGTGTGGCGACGCCCGGTCCTTGCGAAGGTTAAAACAACACCAACTTGACAAACTATCGTTGTGGTTTTGATGCGTAGGTAAGAACGGTTCTTGCTAAGCCTGTAGCAGCCACGTAAAATATGCAACAACAAAGTAGAGGACATCTAACTTGTTTTTGCAGGGCATGTTGTGATGTGATATGGTCAAGACGTGATGAGATATAAGTTGCTGTATAAGATGATCATGTTTTGTTGAAGTTATCGGCAACTGGCAGAAGCCTTATGGTTGTCTCTTTATTGCGTAAGATGCAAGCACCAAATAATTGCTTTACTTTATCGCTATGCGATAGCAATAGTTGCAAGAGCAATAGTTTGCGAGACGACCATGCGATGACACATTGATATAGATCAAGATGATGGAGATCATGGTGTCATGCCGGTGACGATGGAAATCATGGCGATGCTTTGGAGATGGAGATCAAAGGCACACGATGATGATGGCTATATCATGTCACATATTTTGATTGCATGTGATGTTTATCTTTTATACATCTTATTTTTCTTAGTTCGACGGTAGCTTTATAAGATGATCTCTCACTAATTATCAAATTACAAGTGTTCTCCCTGAGTATGCACCGTTGCGAAAGTTCTTCGTGCTGAGACACCACGTGATGATCGGGTGTGATAGGCTCTACGTTCAAATACAACAGGTGCAAAACAGTTGCACACACGGAATACTCAGGTTAAACTTGACGAGCCTAGCATATAACAGATATGGCCTCGGAACACTGAGACCGAAAGGTCGAGCGTGAATCATATAGTAGATATGATCAACATAGTGATGTTCACCATTGAAAACTACTCCATTTCACGTGATGATCGGTTATGGTTTAGTTGATTTGGATCACGTGATCACTTAGAAGATTAGAGGGATGTCTTTCTAAGTGGGAGTTCTTAAGTACTATGATTAATTGAACTTAAATTTATCATGAACTTAGTCCTGGTAGTATTAGCAGATCTATGTTGTAGATCAATAGCCCGCGTTTAGCTCCCCTGTTTTATTTTTGATATGTTCCTAGAGAAAACTAAGTTCAAAGATGTTAGTAGCAATGATGCGGATTGGGTCCGTGATCTGAGGTTTATCCTCATTGCTGCACAGAAGAATTATGTCCTTGATGCACCGCTAGGTGACAAACCTATTGCAGGAGCAGATGCAGATGTTATGAACGTTTGGCTAGCTCAATATGATGACTACTTGATAGTTTAGTGCACCATGCTTAAACGGCTTAGAATCGGGACTTCAAAGACGTTTTGAACGTCATGGACCATATGAGATGTTTCAGGAGTTGAAGTTAATATTTCAAGTAAATACCCAAGTTGAGAGATATGAAGTCTCAACCAAGTTCTATAGCTAAAAGATGGAGAAGAATAGCTCAAGCAGTGAGCATGTGCTCAGATTGTCTGGGTACTACAATCGCTTGAATCAAGTGGGAGTTAATCTTCCAGATAAAATAGTGATCGACAGAATTCTCTAGTCACCATCACCAAGTTAGTAGAACTTCGTGATGAACTATAATATGCAAGGGATGATGAAAACGATTCCTGAGCTTTTCATGATGATAAAATCGATGAAGGTAGAAATCAAGAAAGAGCATCAAGTGTTGATGATTAACAAAACCACTAGTTTCAAGAAAATGGCAAAGGGAAAGAAAGGGAACTTCAAGAAGAACGACAAGCAAGTTGCTGCTCAAGTGAAGAAGCCCAAGTCTGGTCCTAAGCCTGAGACTAAGTGCTTCTACTGCAAAGGGACTGGTCACTGGAAGCGGAACTGCCCCAAGTATTTGGCGGATAAGAAGGATGGCAAAGTGAACAAAGGTATATTTGATATACAGATTATTGATGTGTATTTTACTAGTGTTCGTAGCAACCCCTCGGTATTTGATACTGGTTCAGTTGCTAAGAGTAGTAACTCGAAACGGGAGTTGCAGAATGAACAGAGACTAGTTAAGGGTGAAGTGACGATGTGTGTTGGAAGTGGTTCCAAGATTGATATGATCATCATCACACACTCCCTATACTTTCAGGATTAGTGTTGAACCTAAATAAGTGTTATTTGGTGTTTGCGTTGAGCATGAATATGATTTGATCATGTTTATTGCATTATGGTTGGTTATTCATTTAAGCAAGAGAATAAATTGTTGTTCTGTTTACATGAATAAAACCTTCTATGGTCATACACCCAATGAAAATGGTTTGTTGGATCTCGATTGTGGTGATACACATATTCATAATATTGAAGCCAAAAGATGCAAAGTTAATAATGATAGTGCAACTTATTTGTGGCACTGCTGTTTAGGTCATATTGGTGTAAAGCGCATGAAGAAACTCCATGCGATGGGCTTTTGGAATCACTTGATTATGAATCACTTGATGCTTGCGAACCGTGCCTCATGGCAAGATGACTAAGACTCCGTTCTCCGGAACAATGGAGCAAGCAACTGACTTATTGGAAATAATACATACTGATGTATGCGTCCGATGAAATGTTGAGGCTCGCGCGGTATCGTTATTTTCGACCTCACAGATGATTTGAGCAAATACGGGTATATCTACTTGATGAAACATAAGTTTGAACAATTGAAAAGTTCAAAAATCTTCAGAGTGAAGTGGAAAATCATCATGAACAAGAAAAATAAAGTTTCATCATAGGATACCCAAAAGAAAATGTTGGGTACACCTTCTATCACAGATCCAACGGCAAGTTATTCATTGCCGAGAATGGATCCTTTCTAGAGAAGGAGTTTCTCTCGAAAGAACTGAGTGGGAAGAAAGTAGAACTTGATGAGGTAACTGTACCTGCTCCCTTATTGGAAAGTAGTTCATCACAGAAATCTGTTCCTGTGACTACTACACCAATTAGTGAGGAAGCTAATGATGATGATCATGTAACTTCAGATCAAGTTACTACCGAACCTCGTAGGTAAACCATAGTGAGATCCGCACCAGAGTGGTACGGTAATCCTGTTCTGGAGGTCATGTTACTTGACCATGACGAACCTACGAACTATCAGGAAGCGATGATGAGCCCAGATTCCACAAAATGGCTTGAGGCCATGAAATCTGAGATGAGATCCATGTATGAGAGCAAAGTATGGACTTTGATTGACTTGCCCAATGATCGGCGAGCCATTGAGATTAAATGGATCTTCAAGAGGAAGACGGACGCTGATAGTAGTGTTACTATCTACAAAGCTAGAATTGTCGCAGAAAGGTTTTCGACAAGTTCAAGGTGTTGACCATGATGAGAATTTCTCACTCGTATCTATGCTTAAGTCTGTCTGAATCATGTTAGCTATTACCGCATTTTATGAAATCTGGCAAATGGATAAACAAAACTGCATTCCTTAATAGGATTTAATAAAGAAGAGTTGTGTATGATGCAACCAGAAGGTTTTGTCGATCCTAAAGGTACTAGCAAAATATGCAAGCTCCAGCGATCCATCTATGGACTGGTGCAAGCATCTCGGAGTTGGAATATACACTTTGATAAGTTGATCAAAGCATATAGTTTTATACAGACTTGCGGTGAAGCCTGTATTTACAAGAAAGTGAGTGGGAGCACTACAACATTTCTGATAAGTATATGTATGACATATTGTTGATCGAAGATGATGTAGAATTATTCTGCAAAGCATAAAGGAATGTTTGAAAGGAGTTTTTTTTCAAAGAAAGACCTCGGTGAAGCTGCTTACATATTGAGCATCAAGATCTATAGAGATAGATCAAGACGCTTGATAAGTTTTTCAATGAGTACATACCTTGACAAGATTTTGAAGTAGTTCAAAATGGAACAGTCAAAGAAGGAGTTCTTGCCTGTGTTACAAGGTGTGAAGTTGAGTAAGACTCAAGAGAGAGAATGAAAGTCATTCCCTATGCCTCAGCCATAGGTTCTATAAAGTATGCCATGCTGTGTACCATACCTATTGTATACCCTGCCCTGAGTTTGGCAAAGGAGTACAATAGTGATCTAGGAGTAGATCACTGGACATTGGTCAAAATTATCCTTAGTGGAATAAGGATATGTTTCTTGATTATGGAAGTGACAAAAGGTTCGCCGTAAAGGGTTACGTCGATGCAAGTTTTGACACTGATCTAGATGACTCAAAGTCTCAATCTGGATACATACTGAAAGTGGGAGCAATTAGCTAGAGTAGCTTAGTGCAGAGCATTGTTGACATAGAAATTTGCAAAATACTTACGGATCTGAATGTGGCAGACTCGTTGACTAAACTTCTCTCACAAGCAAAACATGATCACACCTTAGTACTCTTTGGGCGTTAATCACATAGCGATGTGAACTAGATTATTGAATCTAGTAAACCCTTTGGGTGTTGGTCACATGTCGATGTGAACTATGGGTGTTAATCACATGGTGATGTGAACTATTGGTATTAAATCACATGGCGATCTGAACTAGATTATTGACTCTAGTGCAAGTGGGAGACTGAAGGAAATATGCCCTAGAGGCAATAATAAAGTTATTATTTATTTCCTAATATCATGATAAATGTTTATTATTCATGCTAGAATTGTATTAACCGGAAACATAATACATGTGTGAATACATAGACAAACAGAGTGTCACTAGTATGCCTCTACTTGACTAGCTCGTTGAATCAAAGATGGTTAAGTTTCCTAGCCATAGACATGAGTTGTCATTTGATTAACGGGGTCACATCATTAGAGAATGATGTGATTGACTTGACCCATTCCGGTAGCATAGCACTTGATCGTTTAGTTTGTTGCTATTGCTTTCTTCATGACTTATACATGTTCCTATGACTATGAGATTATGCAACTCCCGTTTATCGGAGGAATACTTTGTGTGCTACCAAATGTCACAACGTAACTGGGTGATTATAAAGGTTCTCTACAGGTGTCTCCAAAGGTACTTGTTGGGTTGGCGTATTTCGAGATTAGGATTTGTCACTCCGATTGTCAGAGAGGTATCTCTGGGCCCTCTCGGTAATGCACATCACTTAAAGCCTTGCAAGCATTGCAACTAATGAGTTAGTTGCGGGATGATGTATTATGGAACGAGTAAAGAGACTTGCCGGTAATGAGATTGAACTAGGTATTGAGATACCGACGATCGAATCTCGGGCAAGTAACATACCGATGACAAAGGGAACAACGTATGTTGTTATGCGGTTGGACCGATAAAGATCTTCATAGAATATGTGGGAGCCAATATGAGCATCCAGGTTCTACTATTGGTTATTGGCTGGAAATGTGTCTCGGTCATGTCTACATAGTTCTCGAACCCGTAGGGTCCGCACGCTTAAAGTTTCGGTGACGATTGTATTATGAGTTTATGTGATTTGATGTACAGAAGGTAGTTTGGAGTCCCAGATGAGATCGGGGACATGACGAGGAGTCTCGAAATGGTCGAGACGTAAAGATCGATATATTGGACGACTATATTCGGACATCGGAAAGGTTTCGAGTGATTCGGGTATTTTCGAGGCTACCAGGGAGTTACGGGAATACGAGGAAGAAGTAATGGGCCTCATGGGCCAAGTGGTGGAAGAGAGGAGGCAGGGCGCGCGGCCCCCTAGCCCAAACCGAATTGGACTAGGGGGCCGGCCCCCCTTTCCTCCTTTTCCTCCCTCTCCTTCCTTTCCTTCTCCTCCTTCCTTTCCTCCTCCTAGTAGGAGTAGGAAAGGGGAGTCCTACTCCTACTAGGAGGAGGACTCCTCCTCCTGGCGTGCCCATAAAGGGCCGGCCGGCCTCCCCCCTTGCTCCTTTATATACGGGGGCAGGGGGGCACCTCTAGACACATAAGTTGATCTGTTGATCTCTCCCAGCCGTGTGCGGTGCCCCCCTCCACCATATTCCACCTCGATCATATCGTAGCAGTGCTTAGGTGAAGCCCTGCGTCGGTAGCAACATCATCACCGTCATCACGCCATCGTGCTGACGGAACTCTCCCGTGAAGCTCTACTGGATCGGAGTTCGTGTGACGTCATCGAGTTGAACGTGTGCTGAACTCGGAGGTGCCGTGCGTTTGGTACTTGGATCGGTTGGATCATGAAGACGTATGACTACATCAACCGCGTTGTGCTAATGCTTCCGCTTTCGGTCTACAAGGGTACGTAGACAACACTCTCCTCTCTCGTTGCTATGCATCACCATGATCTTGCATGTGCCTAGGAATTTTTTTGAAATTACTACGTTCCCCAACACCACGAGGGTGGGGGGTGCGCCCACTCCCCCGGGCGCGTGGGCATGCCTCGTGGACGACTCGGGCACCTTCTTGACGTGAGACCTACGCAGAAATTCCTATAAATACAGAAACCTCCAGAAAATAGCCTAGATCGGGAGTTCCGCCGCCAGAAGCCTCCGTAGCCACCAAAAACCAATCTAGACCCGTTCCGGTACCCTGCCGGAGGGGGGAATCCCTCTCCGGTGGACATCTTCATCATCCCAGTGCTCTCCATGATGAGGAGGGAGTAGTTCTCCCTCGGGGCTGAAGGTATGTACTGGTAGCTATGTGTTTGATCTCTCTCTCTCTCGTGTTCTTGATTCGACACGATCTTGATGTATCGCGAGCTTTTCTATTATAGTTGGATCTTATGATGTTTCTCCCCCTCTACTCTCTTGTGATGGATTGAGTTTTCCCTTTGAAGTTATCTTATCGGATTGAGTCTTTAAGGATTTGAGAACACTTGATGTATATCTTGCATGTGCTTATCTGTGGTGACAATGGGATATCACATGATCCACTTGATGTATGTTTTGGTGATCAACTTGCGAGTTCCGTGACCTCGTGAACTTATGCATAGGGGTTGGCACACATTTTCGTCTTGACTCTCCGGTAGAATCTTTGGGGCACTCTTCGAAGTTCTTTGTGTTGGTTGAATAGATGAATCTGAGATTGTGTGATGCATATCGTATAATCATACCCACGGATACTTGAGGTGACATTGGAGTATCTAGGTGACATTAGGGTTTTGTTTGATTTGTGTCTTAAGGTGTTATTCTAGTATGAAGTCTTGAATAGATCGATTAGAAATAATAACTTTGAGGAGGTTTTGTACCCTACAATAATCTCTTCATTTGTTCTCCGCTATTAGGGACTTTGTAGTGACTCTTTGTTGCATGTTGAGGAATAGTTATATGATCCAATTATGTTATTATTGTCGAGAGAACTTGCACTAGTGAAAGTATGAACCCTAGGCCTTGTTTCCTAGCATTGCAATACCGTTTACGCTCACTTTTACCACTTGTTACCTTTCTGTTTTTATATTTTCAGATTACAAAAACTTACATCTACCATCCATATTGCACTTGTATCACCATCTCTTCGCCGAACTAGTGCACCTATACAATTTACCATTGCATTGGGTGTGTTGGGGACACAAGAGACTCTTTGTTATTTGGTTACAGGGTTGTTTGAGAGAGACCATCTTCATCCTACGCCTCCCACGGATTGATAAACCTTAGGTCATCCACTGGAGGGAAATTTGCTACTGTCCTACAAACCTCTGCACTTGGAGGCCCAACAACGTCTACAAGAAGAAGGTTGTGTAGTTCAGGCTCTTTTCTGGCGCCGTTGTCGGGGAGGTTAGAGCTTGAAGGTATATCTTTAGATCTTGCAATCGAATCTTTTTGTTTCTTGTTTTATCACTAGTTTATTCTACAAAAGAAAACAAAAAAATGGAATTGATGGTACCTCATATGCTTCATCTTTTTAATATCTTTCATGAAAATAAGTATTCCGATAAATGTGCCAAAATGCTAGAAGAAGAATGCATTAAAATGTTTGGCACCAAATCTTTGAATCATGAGCATGATTGCAATGTTGTTAGTATGAACTCTTTGAATATCCATAGTACTAATGATGATTGCACTAGTCATGATGAAAATATCTCATATAAGAATGTTAATTTTTGTGCGGTGCATAGAGTTTGCAAGTACACACCAAATAGGGAAGATAGATTTTGCAAGAGGCTTAAGTTTTTAGAAACTAAATGGTTGCAAGAAAGGCTAGATGCTTGTGCTGAAGATTTAAAATTTCTTTGCCATCCTTGTGAACTTTGCAATGAACGCGGTCATTTAAATATCCAATGCAAAATGTTTCATGATCGAATCGTGTCCAAAAATTGTGATGACTTGATTTCCCTTGCGCATCATAATGAACTTAGTTTGCTTCTGGGTTATGAAGAAATGAAACGTATAACTAAGGATATTCCAGAATTTGCCCTTGATAAAGTTCTTGATTTTGATCTAGAGGGAATTTATATGTATTGTGTGGTGAATTGCATTGAAAATCCTTATATTGCCAATTACATAAAGACAAGAAAACAAATAGAAGATGAAGAGAATACTAATGAAAGGGAAGAGACTTCCCAATATCCTCCTATTATTTCTTATGATGAATCATGTAACGTGGAGGAGCCTTCTATTCAACCAATCTCATTAATAAGGAGCTCCAAAAGGAGGATTGAACCCACACATGATGTGAAGAAGAGAAAGAAAAGACGGAGAAGCAAAGGTAAAAAGGTATCTCTCCCAAGTGATGTTGCTCCTATTACTCATTGTGATGATGATAATTGTTATACTATTGGTGCTATCCATACTATTAATGATGAGAGTGATTATGCTTATGATATGAAAAGGCCCAAGCTTGGGGATGCTATGTTTGATTAGAATGACATGTTTGAGAATTTATTTGCTGCAATTAATGTTTGTCCCAAGCTTGGGGATGCTATATTTCATGAAGATGATATATTTAACCTCCCAAGTTTTGATGAGCAAATTTACTATGATGATAGCATGCCTCCTATTTATGATGCTTATATTGATGAAAGTGGGTTTGAAAGAGTGTCAACTTTAGGAAGTAATGATCCCACTATTTTGGAGGGTGTTTAATCTTATTTTTACAATTATAAATGTGGATTTGGAGAGGTCATGACTTTATTTAGTAATGATTCCACTATCTTGGAAGAGGTTTCAATCGATTATGATGAGAACAAAGTTGCTACTTATGATGATTATTGTGATGAGACTTATGCTATAAAAAGTAGTGATGATTATATTTACAAAAAATTTCATGATTATGATTACCATTTTCCTGAATATTACTCTTTTAATGTGGAAACAATTTGTAGTATTCGAGTTTCTTATGATACTCCCACTATTCCGAATGAGAAGAATTTTGCCTATGTGGAGAGTAGTAAATTTTCTATGCTTGTAGATCATGAAAAGAATGCCTTATGTGATGGTTATATTGTTGAATTTATTCATGATGCTACTGAAATTTATTATGAGGGAGGAATATATGCTTGTAGGAGTTGCAATAATATCAAGTTTCCTCTCTATGTGCTTAAAGTTTTGAAGTTATGCTTGTTTTACCTTCCTATGTTGATTCTTGTTCCCACAAGTTGTTTGCTCACAAAATTCCTATGCATAGGAAGTGGGTTAGACTTAAATGTGCTACTCATATTCTTCATGATTCTATCTTTATGTTTCAATTATTATCCTTTATGTGAGCATCATTGAAATCATCATGCCTAGCTAGGGGCGTTAAACGATAGCGCTTGTTGGGAGGAAACCCGATTTTATTTTTGTTCCTTTTTAGTAATAAATAGTTTATCTAGACTCTGTTATGATTGAGTTTTATGTCTTAATTAGTGTTTGTGCCAAGTAGAACCTTTGGGAAGACTTGGGGAAAGTGTTTGCGATCTTGCTGTAAAAAACAGAAACTTTAGCGCCCGCGAGATTTGCTGCTATGTTTTACTGGACAGTACTACTTAGTTGATTCTTTTTGAAGATGATTAATAGATAAATTCCTCACGTCCAACAATTTATTTTAGAATTTTTGGGGTTCCAGAAGTATATGTTTGATCCAGATTACTACAGACTATTCTGTTTTTGATAGATTCTGTTTTCTATGCGTTGTTTGCTTATTTTGATGAATATATGAGTAGTATCGGAGGGTATGAACCATAGATGAGTTGGAATACAGTAGATATTACACCAATATTAATTTATAATGAGTTCACAACAGTACCTAAGTGGTGATTTATTTTCTTATACTAACGGGGCTTACGAGTTTTCTGTTAAGTTTTGTGTTGTGAAGTTTTCAAGTTTTGGGTAAAGATTCGATGGACTATGGAATAAGGAGTGGAAAGAGCCTAAGATTGGGGATGCCAAAGGCACCCCAAGGTAATATTCAAGGACAACCAAGAGCCTAAGCTTGGGGATGCCCGGGAAGGCATCCCCTCTTTCGTCTTCGTTCATCGATAACTTTACTTGGAGCTATATTTTCATTCACCACATGATATGTGTTTTGCTTGGAGCGTCATTTTATTTTAGTTTGTTTTGATTTCTGTTTGAATAAAATGCCAAGATCTGAAACTATTAAATGTTAGAGAGTCTTCACATAGTTGCATAATTATTCGACTACTCATTGATCTTCACTTATATCTTTTGGAGTAGTTTGTCATTTGCTCTAGTGCTTCACTTATATCTTTTTAGAGCACGATGGTAGTTTTATTTTGAAGAAATAGATGAACCCTCATGCTTCACTTATATTATTTTTAGAGTCCTAACTAGCATGGTAATTTGCTTTGGTTATGAATTTTGTCCTAATATGATGGGCATCCAAGAGGGATATAATAAAAACTTTCATATAAAGTGAATTGAATACTATGAGAAGTTTGATACTTGATAATTGTTTTGAGATATAAATGTGGTAATATTAGAGTTGTGATAGTTGAGTAATTGTGAAATTGAGAAATACTTGTGTTGAGGTTGGAAAGTCCCATAGCATGCACGTATGGTAAACGTTGTGTGACAAATTTGAAGCATGGGGTGTTCTTTGATTGCTTTCCTTATGAGTGGCGGTCGGGGACGAGCGATGGTATTTTTCTACCAATCTATCCCCCTAGAGGCATGCGTAGTAGTACTTTGCTTCGAGGGCTAATAAACTTTTGCAATAAGTATATCAGTTCTTTATGGCTAATGTGAGTCCATGGATTATACACACTCTCACCCTTCCATCATTGCTAGCCTCTTCGGTACCGTACATTGCCCTTTCTCACTTTGAGAGTTGGTGTAAACTTTGCCGGTGCATCCAAACCCCGTGATATGATATGCTCTATCACACATAAGCCTCCTTATATCTTCCTCAAAACAGCCACCATACCTACCTGAAAGTGTGTTATATCGACTATGGGGGTGAATAGGTGATTTTTATTAATTCTTCACTGAGGAATTTCAGGGTGAGGAAATTCCTCAGCGAAGATCTACTTGCAGCAGAATAAGTACTCAGAAGCAAACATAGCAGAATGCAAGCATGGTCATCATGATGAAATGAAGACAAGCACGGAGTACGAAAAGCGTAAACACAAGATAACACAGGATGAAGACAAACAGACTAAAGAAATTGAACTGAGGAAATTAAGAAAGTCTTCAATCAAAGTCTTCCAACAGATATGAACAAGCACACAACACAAAAATGAGGAAATGGAAGGGTTGAGGAAATGGAACCAGGTAGCTTGGTGAAGATAATGATTTGGTAGACCCGTTCCAACTGCTGTGACAGTTGTACGTCTGGTTAGGGCGGCTAGGTATTTAAACCTGAGGACACACAGTCCCGAACACCCAGTTCTGAACACGCAGTTCAGAACACTCAGTCCTCACCATATTCCCCTTGAGCTAAGGTCACACAGACCTCGCCCAATCACTCATGGTAAGTCTTCAGGTGATTTCCAAACCTTCACAGAGTCGGTCACTCGGCAATCCACAATTTCCTCTTGGATGCTCTAGACCATGACGCCTAACCATCTGGAAGATGCACAGTCTTCAAAGCTAACAAGCGTCGGATCCACGCAGGATCAATCTCTTCAGTGATGCTCAATCACTTTCGGTTTGTAGGTGTTTGGGTTTGGGTTTTCCTCACTTGATGATTTTCACTCAAAGTCCTCGGAGGATGGGATGCTCTCAAATGAAAAGTGTCAGTTTCTCTCGGAGCAGCCAACCAGCTAGTGGTTGTAGGGGGCGGCTATTTATAGCCTAGGGAGCAGCCCGACATGATAAGACATAAATGCCCTTCAATGATCTGACCATTAGGTGGGTAGATATTTTGGGACAGCTGGCACAAGGCACAACAATGGTCGGAAATTTGAGTATCAAATTTCTCAGAGCTATCATGTTCCTCACTATGTAGGCAATCCGCACTGGCGAATTCCTAACTCCTCAGTCAGAACAAATTCCTCAGAGACTAGAAGAACTTCATCTCTATCACTGAAGAATATGACTGAACTATATGAGATTTCCAATGGCTTCACTCGAAGGGATTGGTAGGTGTAGGATTTTGAGTTGAGCATCACATGGAAATTTTTCCTTAGTATTTCCTCGACCCCTTTAGCAGTACGGTGTTTCCTATGACTCAAGAAAGAGAAAATGAAACTACGAAAACAAGAGTCTTCACGCTTCATGTTCCTCGAATGAGTACCAAGTCTTCAAGGTCACACCAATTTCTTCACTTTCAAAGTCTTCAGAAAGTCTTCAGAAATCCAAAGTCTTCAGTCGAAGAACTTCATTTTTAGGGGTCGAATTTCTCTGTAAATATCAAACTCCTCATAGACTTATAGACCTCTGTACACTCATAAACACATTAGTCCCTTAACCTATAAGTCTTCAATACACCAAAATCACTAAGGGGCACTAGATGCACTTACAATATCCCCCCTTTTGGTGATTGATGACAATATAGGTTAAGTTTTCAACGGGGATAAACATATGAAGTGTAAATACTGATATTGAGGAATTTGATTGCAAGATATAGAAGAACTCCCCCTGAAGATGTGCATACCGAGGAATTTGCTTTTGAATCAATGCACACTTGAAGAGTTGAATCATGGAGCTCTCCCCCTATATCTTGTAATTCATACACACATTGACATATAATATGAAGAATTTGAAATGCATGATGAAATATGGTGACTGATGTAATTCAGCATGCGTGCATTAACATTAATGAGGAATAAGCATCCAGAAGAAATCAGCAAAAGTATCAGGCCACCATAGAGTTTAAGATTACAACTTGATCCAGCAAAGTCATCAGAAGAACGAGAGTTGTATCTTAAGAAAAAAAACGCCCATATAAGATAGACCCACTTGAATACTAACTCAAATTTCTCCCCCTTTGTCATCGAATGACCAAAAGGGTTGAAAATGAGGACTAACGCCCCTAAAGAATATCAGGTTGATGGAGGAGCGCCAGCATTGTTGGGGTCGTTTGTCATTGTAGGGCCTACTGTAGTGTCGTCCAAGTCTTCATGCTCATCGGTGTCGCGCGATGAAGAATATGAGCTGGTCACCAAGGAAGGAACCTTGAACTTCTTGTATTTCTTCGGTGGAGGTGCAGACCAGTCAAAATCTTCCTTGAGACCCATGTTCTTCAGATCTTCTTCACTATAGACATGGGATAGAATAGCCCAGGTGCGACCGAAGATCTCATGGAGGTAGTAATGGTTTTTCTTCACTCCATTGTGTGTAGTGGTCATGTTGTGATGAAATGAACCAAACTGACGCTTAACCCATTTATGGTTTCGATCCACCTTCTGGTGAAGACTAAGCAGAAGCTCACGGTCAGTCATTACACGAGGAGCAGTGGCTTGAGGATTTGGCTTGGAGGCATGGGCAGCAGAATCATGAGTGGCAGAGTCATCATTGGTGGAATAAGATGCAGCTTTGCGAAACTGACCATCCAATGAACCTATGCCTTCATCAATGACAAGAGGTGTCTTGCCCTTTTCATCAGTTGAAGTAAAAGTCTACTTGAGGACTTCAATCGGGGGCAAGTAGCTGAGGTTATTCTGAAAATCAGCCTTGTAGTTGAGTGAAGACCTTGTCCTGAGGAATCTCATAATCCAAGGTGCATAAGGCTTCAGCTCAAATGGAGAAAGTGCAACATTTGCCAGAGTCCTCATGGAGAAATCATGATAGTTGATAGGAATGCTATGAATGATGTTGAATAGCAGATTCTTCATGGTGCCAACTATTTCCTCAATCAGATGAGTCGTGGCCATTGATAGGACTCATTGTCCTCGTCAGAATGCGATAGACTGTTCTAGGCACATAGAGTAAGTCCTTTATGAGGAATTTGTTCCTTGGGGCTTGACCGGGCTTCAGAGCCTTCATTAACACTTGCATGTAATGAGCAGTGAGTTCAGGTTCTTGGTACAGGCAGCGAGCTCCTTCACTGGGTGGACTGATGGGTAGGGCGTGAAGCAATTCAGAGGTTGGTGCCTTATAATGAGTATTATCGGTCATCCAGTCCAAGACCCAGGTGTTGATATCTTCAGGATCACCAGTGATGTGCAGTGTCGCATAGAACTGAAGAATGAGCTCCTCATTCCAATCAACAATGTCAGTGCAAAAGTTGAGGAGGCCTGCATCATGAAGCACACCGAGCACAGGAGAGAAACAAGGCAATCATTCCATGTCCACATGAGGAATATTCTCATGGTAGAAGATTTTGTCCTTGTTGAAAAGTAGTGAAGAATAGAAATTTGCCTGGATGGCAGTCCAGAAGCGCTTCCTTCTAAGACGAGCAGAATAGTAGGGATTGTAGTCAGTGAAGAACACGTGTTCGCCGAAGAAATCATCAGCCTTGAATTTCCGCTTCTTTGAGAATGGATCCTTTGGTTTGGGCTGAGGAGTGTCAGTCAATTGCATTATTACCTCAGGAATCGCAATCTCAGGCTCCACAGGCTGAGGAATTTCAGGTTCTTCTTCAGTGGCAGCCTGGGACTTCAATTCTTCATTTACATTTTCTTCAGCACTAGTGGCTGGAATTTCTTCATGAACAGATGGGGTTGCATGTGGTTCATCAGATCCCATTTGTACTGTAGTTACTGGGGACTGACGAATTTGTTGCATTGGTGTGAAGAGTGGAGAGTTGGGGTGCTGACTTTCCCAAAAGTCATCATTTAGCACGGGTGTGGTAAAACCAATATCCCCATCTTCATCTTCCATTTCTTCAACGCCAGCCTCTTTAGCAGTAAACTGAGGCATAGGTGAGGAGACAACTGGTGTTGAAGGGATTGTATCCACTTCAGTTTCTTCATCCATCTGCTCTGACGAAGCAACAGAAGGAATGTCATCATCGGATTCACTTGGAATCACATATTCTTCATCATAAGGAACAAGGTCCTTTGATGGCATGGTTGAGATAGAAAAAACATCAATGGGGTTTGCAAACGAGCTGGTCAAAGACTTCATCTTCTTTGGAGCTGAAGAATCTGATGAAGCTGATGCCTTCCTTTCCTTCACTGCTGCATGCTCTGCAGCCTTAGTCTTCTTCACATCTGAAGCAGATGGAAGAATCGGAGTTGGGGTAGGCGCAGGAGGAGCAGACGAATTTGGTTGAGTTTCTTCAGGCACAACTGATGCAGTTGCCCTGACCTCTTCATCTTCTTTAGGAACACCACTAGTGGATGCCCTGGCAATTTCATCAGCGGCTGGAATGCAGTCATCAGCCCTGGAATTCACATTTTCTTCAGCAGCCTAAATGTCATCAGCGGTGCTGGCATTTTCTTCAGTAGGTTGAGCAGATGCTTCAGCCTGAGGAATTTCCTGTTGCGTTGGGGCTGCAATAGTGGAAGTGAACTTTTTAGTCAATTTCATAAACCTGACTTTGGCTCCAAGCCAGTCAGCGCGGTATGCGTCAAATTCATCATTGAGTTTCATGATCTCTGATTGAATTGTGATAAGTTCTTCAGTTGTCATAGAGACAACATTCTTCTTCAGGAAGCGCTCCTTTTTGTACTACGCTTTCTTGATCTGCCTGGCCTTCTCAAACTTCCATTTTTCTTCTTGTATGAAGTGAGTCAACATATGACCTTGGCCAGGAGTCAGCTTGAAATTAGGCTAGGAGTATTTGGGTCCTTGTGCCATAAATCAATGTCCTCAAGGATCAACTTTGAATCCAAAGGGAGAGGCACACTTGTGCCCTTGGCTCTAGCGGCCTTGACCTGTCTGTCTCTGATGATTTCTGCAAGTTCATCATCATCAGCTTCGTCTTCATCTGATGGCACTTGAAAAGCGACCTGCTTCTTTTGAGGACTTGGTCGAGAGCCTCATCCAACAGTTGCCTTGGTCTTCAACAAAGTGGGACCAGTTGAAGAATGCAGTGGTGCTGAGCAACTAGTATATGCTCCTGAGGCAATAGAGATGTCCGTCGTCATTTGGCATGTGGCGAGATGCGCAGGTGCTGAGGATTTTGTCAGAGCAGCTGAGGACTTGAGCGGAGGAGCTAAGGATTTTGGAGGAGCAGGAGCAGCATGAGGAATTGGCCGTGAGGGCTTTGAGGAATCTGGTCGTGAGGGCATAGCTGAGGAACTTGGCCGTGAGGGCATTGAGGAAGAAGCACTTGGCTTGTGCATAGGCTTCTTTCGCATGGCCTTCTTTGGCTTGCTTGCAGATGCCTCAGCAATGGCAGCAGCAGCAGAAGAATCTTCATTGAATTTCCTCACTGCTTCTCTTGCTTGTCTGGCCAACTTGGCCTAGCGCTTGAAGCTGGTGGGATCTGCTTCTTGGCCAGGTGCCAACAGAGGTCTTGGGCATGGAGGATTGAGAGCGAATTTCTTCATGTACTTGGGAGTAACATACCTGTAGTCCCCCACTCTCTTGCCCATCTCCTCTCTATTCGTTGAATGCGCACTTTGCGCTCATTCTTGGTTTCCTTTCCATGAGTGGCCTCATCAGGAGTGCAATAGTCCTTGTATATGTCATCAGGGATCTCAAAAGCAGTATTGACCTCAGGCCTCTTTCCTCCTTTCTGTGGCTTCTACCATCAGCCATTTTCTTCAGTTGAGGAATTTGAACAATGGAATTCTCTGAAGATGTATGCAACTTTTCTTCAAGGAACACTGCAAATGAGTTAAGTTGATGAGAACCTAGTGATTCAGCAGCGGATATGAGTACCTGTGAACAGAGTATAGTTGCGAGGAAATTGGAGAGGTCATATGCGTTCTCAGAAGGTTTTGTAAAAAGAACAAGTTTGAGGAATTTGACCAGATGAGTCTTGAAGAATTTCACTAAGCATTCTTTGTCTTAGATTCTAGAGTTGTACAAATACTAAATCCACACAATTGAGGAATCTTGAAGAAAAATATAGCTTAGAGAAATAAAGCAAGAGCAGGTGACATGTGAGGTGTTTTTAGTGTGTGAAGATTTGAAGAAAAACACCTTTGAGGATTTTGTAGAAATCATTTGAATCAAAGAGGGCAGTAAAAGTAACTTTTAAATACCCTGGACGAAGACCATGACGAACTAGGAAGTGGAGATGTGAAGTTCGTCAGTGCAGATCTTCCACGCCCTAACTCGACAGAGGAAGACAACTACGGCGGCGGCGGAGTGAAGAAATCCGCGGCCGGCGCGAGTACGACGGCAACAAGGTCAAGGCAGTGAAGCTCTTCCTCACCGGTGACGATGAAGTAGCGGCGGCGCTAGGGTTTGAGAAGCTCGAGCCGGAGTGAGGTTGAGCGGAGTAAAAGAGAAGTGAGGAAGGGAGGGGGGTATTTATAGCCATGGTAAAAAACTGTTCGCCCAAAGAATTTGGACGAACGTGCCCCTGACCCTTCTCATTCGCTTGACATGTGTCACCCACGTACTGAGAAGTGGAGATCGTGGGTGAATGGATAAGTGTTGTCGTGGGATGTGGAACGGTTTGAGCGGCAAAGCCAAAAAATTTGGATAAGATAAGTTAAAAGTTCCGTTCGCAAATTCTTCAGCTGACACGGACCCAGTGAATATTTTGAACGAGTTTCAAATAGAACGCACATGAAGAAATTGTGAATAGAATGGTTTGAGTTTAGCATAGAGGGGGTAGGGGCCGATCACATTCACTTAGCAGAAAAAGCAACTTGAAGAATTAGCCATAAGTGAATGCTGTAGAGGACATAAACTCATATATATATATATATATATATACATAGCCAAGGAAGAAAAACGTCGGAAACTGTGAAGACAATGCAAAGTTGAAAAACAACTGAGGAAATTCAAAACAAACAAATAAAACTCAAATTGAAGATTTTCAACTTTTGGTGGTGGCGTGACCCACCGTATAAGAATGATGATTTCAGACACCGCGTACAATTGTCGTAGGGTTCTGAGAATCAAATTCTTTGTTAATTTCTTCACACTTAGAGAGTTATTCTTCATTGATTGAAGAAAAACATTTCTTCATGTGTTGCACATCTAAGTAATCAATTTTGCATAAGTGTTAGGATGAGTGTCCTTTTCAAAGAACATTCGAAGATTCTAAGATATTTAGCTCACACCGCAACTTGCTAAATCTCTTCTCATCCAAGAGCTTTGTGAATATATCGGCTAGCTGTTCTTTAGTCTTCACATGCTCAATAGAAATGTCGCCCTTCAACACATGACCACGACGAAAATGATGATGAATCTGAATGTGCTTTGTCTTCGAGTGATGAACTCGGTTGTGAGCAATATTGATGGCACTCTCATTGTCACAGAAGAGAGGCACATTCTTCACGTTGACGCCGTAGTCCTTGAGAGTTTGCTTCATCCACAGCAATTGAGCACAGCAAGAACCAGCAGCAATGTACTCAGCTTCAACAGTAGACAGTGATACGCTGTTCTGTTTCTTTGAGGACCAACAGACCAAAGATCGTCCGAGGAAATGACATGTACCAGATGTTGACTTGCGGTCCACACGATCACCAGCATAGTCAGAGTCAGAATATCTAATGAGATCAAAAGCCGAGCCCTTGGGGTGCCATAATCCAAGTGTTGGTGTGTGAGCTAGATATCTAAGAATATGTTTCATAGCCTTATGGTGTGATTCCTTAGGTGTAGCTTGAAATCGGGCACACATGCAAACACTAAGCATTATATCTGGCCTAGACGCACATAAGTACAATAAAGAACCAATAATGGAGCGGTATACCTTATGATCGAAGTCAATACCATTTTCATCAGTGCACAGATGGCCATTTGTGGGCATAGGAATTTTGACGCCTTTGCAATCTTGCATGCCGAATTTCCTCAGTACATCCTTGAGGTATTTCTCCTGAGATATGAATATGCCATTGCGTTGTTGACGAATTTGAAGACCTAAGAAGAATTTCAATTCTCCCATCATGGACATTTGATATTCTTCACTCATCATATAGGCAAATTCATCACTATAACGTTGGTCAGTACAGCCAAAGATAATATCATCAACATATATTTGGCACACAAATAGTTCACCATCATAAGATTTAGTGAAAAGAGTAGGGTCGAGTGAACCGGGTTTGAAGCCTTTCTTCACGAGGAATTCCTTCAAAGTATCATACCACGCCCGTGGGGCCTGCTTGAGGCCATAGAGGGCCTTATTGAGTCTGAAGACTTTGTCAGGATGCTTTGGATCTTCAAAACCTGGGGGTTGAGCAACATATACTTCTTCCTCAAGCTTACCATTGAGGAATGCACTTTTCACATCCATTTGATATAAAGTGATATCATGATGGTTAGCATAAGCAAGTAATATGCGAATAGCATCAAGTCTAGCAACAGGTGCAAAAGTTTCATCGAAGTCAATTCCTTCAACCTGTGTGTAGCCTTGAGCTACAAGCCATGCCTTATTCCTCACCACAAGGCCATTTTCATCTTGCTTGTTGCGGTAGATCCACTTTGTGCCAATGATATTGTGCTTGTGAGGATCTGGAAATTTGACTAGTTCCCAAACGTTGTTGAGCTCGAATTGATGTAATTCCTCTTGCATAGCTTGAATCCACTAAGGCTCCAAAAATGCTTCATCTACCTTAGTGGTCTCTGTGATAGAGACGAAAGCAAAGTGCCCACAAAATTTAGATAAATGTGAAGCTCTTGAGCGTCTGAGAGGACCTGGAATGTTGATGTCGCTGATGATTTTCTCAATTTGCACTTCATTTGCGACGCGAGGATGAGCGGGTTGATGTTGAGGAATTTGATCAACATTTTCTTCAGCATCATTTTCCTCAGGTGCATCAGCATGACGTTCTTCATGTTCTGGAATAACTTCTTCAGCAGATTCTTTAGTAGGAATGACATCCTCTGTAGCCTTGAACTTAATAGATTCCTTAGGAGGTATTTCATCTGTCACAGGAGGTAGGTGCTCTCTTTGCGAGCCATTAGTCTCATCGAACCGCACATCTACATTTTCAACAACCTTGTGATGACATGTGTTGAAGACTCTGTAGGTGTGCGAGTCCTTACCATAACCGAGCATAAAACCTTCATGTGCTTTCGATGCAAATTTAGAACTGTGATGAGGATCACTAATCCAACATTTAGCACCGAAGACTTTGAAATAACTCACATTGGGTTTCTTGTCAGTGAGGAGTTCATAGGCAGTCTTCTTGAAGAATTTGTGAAGATATACTCTGTTGATGATGTGGCACGCAGTACCAATTGCCTTAGGCCAGAAGCGAGGAGGCGTCTTGTACTAATCAAGCATAGTATGGGCCATCTCAACAAGAGTCCTGTTCTTGCGCTCCATGATGCCATTTTGCTGAGGAGTATAAGGAGCAGATAACTCATGAGTAATACCAAGTTCATCAAGATAGTCATCAAGACCAGTGTTCTTGAACTCAGTTCCATTATCACTCCTGATGTGCTTGATCTTCACACCAAAGTTGGTTGAAGCCCTTGAGGAAAATCGTTTGAAGACTTCCTGCACTTCATTTTTGTAAGTGATAATATGGACCCATGTATATCGAGAGTAATCATCAACAATGACAAAGCCATATAAAGATGCAACATTGGTAAATGTGGCATAGTGAGTAGGGCCAAAGAGATCCATGTGAAGCAATTCAAATGGTCGAGTAGTAGTCATGATAGTCTTCGCTAGATGCTTGGCCTTGGTCATCTTTCCAGCTTCACAGGCTCCGCGTAAGTGATCCTTAAGGAATTTTACATTTTCAATGCCAATGACATGCTTCTTCTTCGCGAGCGTGTGCAGATTCCTCATGCCAGCATGACCAAGTCGTCGATGCCATAGCCAGCCTTCTAAATCTTTTGCAAGTAGACATGTAGCTGGTTGTGGTCCTGTAGAGAAATCAACAATATACAAATCTCCTCTCCTAAAGCCTTCGAAGACTTTGGAATTGTCAGCTTCCATGATCACAAAACAATGATACTTGCCAAAGACAACCACCATATCAAGATCACAAAGCATTGAGACAGACATGAGGTTGAACCCTAAGGACTCAACAAGCATGACTTTGTCCATGTGTCGATCCTTTGAGATTGCAACCTTACCTAGACCCAATACCTTGCTTTTGCCTTTGTCAGCGTAGGTGATGCGCTTCAGATGTGATGGAGATAAAGCGGTGTCCATCAACAAGCTCCTGTCACCAGTCATGTGATTTGTACATCCACTATCGAGGACCCACTCAGTGGCTTTGGGTTGATCATCCTGCAGATGAATTAGTGCAACTTATGAACTCATATACTTCATCAGTGAAGAATATGGTATCAATTTCACCAGACAATATAACAGATAAAACAATATGAGAATGTGAGAAATGAAAATTCATTTCTTCATGAATAGCTTGCGTCCTTTCAAGCATATACAGGTCTCCAGCAAATTCTTCAGATGATTAAGTTCGTCTGGAGACTTGACCCTGCATAAGAGGTTAGTTCTTTATCTTCACCACCCACATCTCAAGGGGTGGCAAAGAGTTCATCATTCTACGAGCTCCATAAGAGAAAGGTGGCATAGATGCCAATCCACTTCGTTTCACATAATAGTGGTTAGGGTAAGCATAAGAGTAAGCAGAGAAATTCTTCGAGGACTTATGAACATAATGATTTGAAGAATAATGCACATATCCATAATCCTTAGATCTTCCCTGCGAAACAGACGGGTTAGCACGATGATGCTCATATGAGGACTTTGATCCTTTTGAGGAATTTGATCCACGTGAGGAGTTTGGTTCGTATGAGGACTTGGATCCATATGAAGAATTTGGTCCATATGAAGAATTTTATATGGGGTTCCTATTCTTCACAGGTGGCGTCATGATGACATTCACCTGAAGATTTTCAAGGCATCTTTTGGGAACCCAGATTTTCTTCATAGGAGGACCGTTGCTATAGTTAGTGCCAACATATCTAGCAAATACTTCACCGTTCTGATTTTTGAACAGTTTATAATTGGAGTCAAAAGACTCGTCAGAAGAATATGAAGATTCACACGTAAAGCCAGATAAAGTAGATGGATCCACTGAAGGTCCCCTTGCAGCAACCCATGAGGTTTTGGGATACTGCTCAGGTTTCCAGTAGGTCCCATCAGCATTGATTTTCCTCTCAAAGGCTATACCCTCTTTCCTAGGGTTCCCGTTGAGGATCTGCTTTTTAAGCACGTCACAAAGAGCTTGATGCCCTTTGAGGCTTTCGCACATGCCTGCCATATACAATTCCTTCAGCCCTGCATCATCAGTAATACTAGCTATGTCCTCAGATGAGGAATTAGTGACAGCAGAGGCAGTTGAAGAATTTGCAGAAATGGAAGTATATGAGCATTCAGGTGAAGAACTAGCAGTTTCACGTTCAAAGCACTTCAAACATGGAGGAACAAATTCATCCTGAGTAGCGCTGATCTGTTGAGCAAGTAATGAATCACGGTCCTTCTGAAGATCTTCATAACTCACTCTTAACTCCTCAAGATCTTGCTTTCTTTGAAGAAATTCATAAGAAAGCATCTCATGATCAGATAGGAGAGTGTTATGATGATCTTGAAGATTGTCAAACTTGGACTAAAGTCTCTGAAGATTTTCAGTCAAGATTTTAGTGCGATCCATTTCCTCTCCCAACATATCATCGCTTTTATCTAGCATATTTTGAACCTTTTCAAGAGCCTTTTGTAGTTTCACAGCAATCTTAGCAAGTTTAGAGTAGTTGGGTTTGAGGTTTTCATCAGATTCATCCTCACTAGATTCATAGGAGGGATATTTGAGTACCTTTGATCCTTTTGCCATGAAGCAATAGGTGGGAGCGTAGTCCGCATTATCATCATCAGTAGTGTTGGGGAGTTCCATTTCTTCAGGGTTGAAGATAGACTTGCTGACAAACGCAGTTGCGAGGGCTAGGCTTGCCACACTAGAGTCTGACTCCTCAGATTCCTCCTCTTCCTCATTTTCCTCAGAGTCCATTTCCTTGTCAATGAATGCTCGAGCATTCTTGGATCTGCTCTTCTTGTGAGATGAGGACTTTGAGGGTCTTGATGATGAGGACTTTGAAGATTTCTTCTTCTTCTTTGAATCATCAGAACTGTAATCCTTGTACTTCTTCTTCTTCTTCAATTCCTTTTCCCACTGAGGACAATCTTGAATGTAGTGTCCAGGTTTTTTGCATTTATGGCAGAGTCTCTTCTTGTAATCATGGGATGAGGAATGTGATCTCAAGTCGCCACCTCTTGAGGATTTATGAAAACGACCACGTCTTGAGAACTTTTGGAACTTCCTCACGAGCATTGCCCTTGAGCAGAGCAGAGTATGAGATCTTGATATTGGAATAAAGCATGTAATAAATATGGGATGAACTTTTCTTTTTGTTGGGGATGTTGAGTTGAGTTGTGAAATGGGAATTGTAATGGTTCGTGAAGCAATAAAAGTTGATGTGGTTGGAATCTCATATGAGGTGTCATAAGTTGTTTGTTGAATATGACAACCCTTTACGAGTACTTTCTCAAGGGCCCGAAAACGATCATGACCCTGACCAGTGAGGATTACCCAAAAATCCTGAAGGACATGATGAAGCATATTCATCTTGAAGGAGATGCAATTTACAAGGGTTATCCTTTCATGGAGAAGGGAGTTGAACTTTGGTATGTGGAGGTACACCTCCACCGTGTGAAGGGAGTTTGCCCAAAGACTATGGGTAAATACTTTTTCATTTCTCGAGTACCACGAGCAACATTCTTTGACTCTGTTCGTGAAGCTGCTATGGAAGCCATACGTCAGATTGGAGAAATACTAGAAGCAAGACTCCAGTCACACTCAGGAATACCTGGAGGTACACCTCCACCGTGTGAAGGGAGTTTGCCCAAAGACTATGGGTAAATACTTTTTCATTTCTCGAGTACCACGAGCAACATTCTTTGACTCTGTTCGTGAAGCTACTATGGAAGCCATACGTCAGATTGAGAAATACTAGAAGCAAGACTCCGTCACACTCAGGAATACTTGAGGGAGGTCCATGCAGAGATGATGGAGATGAAGCTCATGGCCACCATAATGAAGCAAAACATCGATGATTTGAAGGATCACATCGCACAATTCTAGTGGGACTGAAGTATCTTCAAGAAGGGCAAATGAATAAAGATGGAAGTAATGCTTGACCATACCAAACTATGTGGATGGCAGCTTTTGTAATAAAGTACTTTTGAAATTTTAGTTTGGAGTAGTGGTTAAGGATGTAATAAAGGATTTGATATGAAGAGAATTATGGATGAACCAGTGCATTTTTTTGCGATACTTGTCTGTGTGAACACTTGAACAATGGAAAAGAAAATGTATTCTATAGAGTGGAGTTTGGAAGAATGAGTTGGAGTTTGGTTTTAGTTATGATGGTTACCCCAAGAGTATGAAGTAATGAAGTACTATTGGATTTAAAGGAGATGTAATGTTGGAATATGGAGCAATAGTAACTCCAAGGATGAGTTAAGGATATACAAGTTTTAAGTGGGCTCATAACCCACAGGACCCAGGATTTGATAAGGAAACAAGCACAATCTTGTTGAAGAAAAGAATTCTGAAGGAAGCTATGATGTCATCAGCAGACGTTCAATAGGAGGTTACGTAAATCCAAGAGTTCTGAAGAAGCGATAGAGATTTTGTTTGGCTTGCAGAACAAATGGATTTACCCGAACCCAGTTCGTGGAGAAGAGAAGTTCTGCAATGCTTGTGAGGATGCCCAAGTGTTAGAATACGTGATTCACTATCTACGTATGTGGTAATGATTCAAGTACGGGATGGATTGGCCCCCATACCGGAGACTTCTATCATGAGCTATCATATGTTGATAGAAAATCAGAGAGCCTTAAAACCCTAGAAGAGTGTCGACACGACAAGCCAAAAGCCTTAGAATGGCAGGACGATGGAAACCTTGTACAGGCACCCATTGCCAATCGTATGATATGCGGTGAGATTCAACCCAGACCCGTTTCCTGCAGGAGGAACCAGTAATTGTTGACCACCATGAGATTTTCGATAGTTGTTTAGCATTGGCGACAGCCTGACAGCTAAGAAGACCCAGACTCGGAAGGACCTTATTTGATGCAAGGACTCAAGATTTTGAGGAAAAGGCCATGCCCTTACCGGAAGAGCAAAAGTGAAGGAGTTATCTCAGAGAATATGAGAAGACCGGCACCGTCAACGCAAAGGACGGAGTACATGAGTTTTGTCGGAACCGTAACCATGATTCTAAGGCTGGTAGCACCCCAGACCTTGTGATGATCAATGGATTTTCAAGAAGACCCCCAACCTAACCTTCTTTCTAGCCTCTCCGAATCTCGAGGACGAGATTCATTTTAAGGGTGGTAGTTTGTAACATCCCAAAATTCTAAATTTTGGAATGTTATATTAAATAAATAATTGTGATTGTTTGTTTGATTTTTGTGATTGATTGTGTGAAACTTAGTGGAAATTGAAACTTTTGAAAGTTGAATGAGAGGGAATAAAATGACTTCCCCAAAACTTTCATCTTGCATTTTGATCTCCCTGAGTTCAAATTCATTACAAAACCCTAGAGTGATGACTTCTTCCATTTAAATAAATGAAAAGAGGTTCGAAAATGATTTGAATTTCCATTTGAAATATTTTAAATTTAGAAACTTTAAGCAACTCAATGAGTTCATGAGGGAAGATTAAATGACTTGTTCATATTTGAAGAAAGAGAGTTGGAAGTTTCAAAGAAATAAATTGGAAGTCACTTTGAAGTTATTTGAAACTCATTTTCCATTTGAAGTTGTTTGAAATTCCAAATTCAAATCCAATTGGGAGTTAGTTGAGTTGCTTTTCAAAATATTTTTCTCCTAAAAATAAGTAAATGGAAATAAGGGTAAAATGATTCCCTTCAATGGAAAATTAGGAGAAAATAAATTTGAAATCATTTTGATATTTTAAAAAATGATTTTATTGATTTCAAATGCAACAGTAGCACGGTTTAACTTTTATGAATTTTTTTGGAATTTATTTGAACTTGGAAAATAGTTCATCTTATTCTTGGTATTTTTCTGAGCATTTTGGTATATAATATGCCTATATAGTTTTCTTATTATTACTCGGTTTGTTTGCTTTTCAGATTGTAAAAAAAGAAAAACTTTTATTTTAAAAAAAACGCACGCACGAGCTGGCCAGCCGGCCCAGCCACAGGCCAGCGAGGCCATGGGCCAGCCGCAGCGCTAGGGGCCAGTGGCCTGCCACGCCAGCGCCAGGAGGGCCAGCGCCGCACGCACGAGCCGCTGCTCCTCCTGCGCTCGCTACCCGCTGCTACCGCTGACGCATGGGGCCCAGCCCCATCGTCCCTAACCTGCCGCTCGCCCTGCACGGGATCAGGAAGCCGCGCCCGCACGCCGAAACCGCCGGGCGAAGCCCTCGCGGATGAGCTTATCCTCGCAACTCCGCAGCCCCTCCCAGCGCCTATAAAAGCCCCTCGTCCTCCTCTGTCCATTCTGCCACTCCACGTCGCCCCTCGCCCCTCGCATCGCTCGCCGTAGCCACTTGGATCTCGCCGGAGCCATGCTAGTTCACCGGAGGATTTCATCGCCCGTGAGCCACCCCGGCCTCCACCGACTACTTCTTTTTGCTGCCCGAGTCAAAGCGCATCTTGTTGACATCCTCCTCTTGTCCCTAGGTCACCAGAGACGCCGCCCCGATGACCTGCGTCCTCGCCGGAGCACGGAGCCGCCGCCCTTCGCTCCACCCATCCTGGCCACCCCGACGCGCGCCGTCACCACCACCGGACCGCCCACCTCGCGCCCGTCTCGTCCGTCCTCTTCCCCGCCGCTGAGGACCGCCGGAGTCGCCGCCCCATCACCGGCCGACGCCAGCGCCGCCGTCCCTGTTCGTCATCGTCGCCATCGTGAGCCACTGCCCCGTTCGCTTAGTTTAGGTTTTTTTATATTTGAATTATATCGGTTAACCGCGGGCTTTAGTAAACCGTTCGGTTTAGTCAAACCGATCTCCGGTTTATTTATTTTTCTAGCCGTCGCCGCTGTTTTGCCCACGTTACGATCGTTCGCCGTATAAGCTTCTGCAGCGGACACCTTTTGGCCAGTAGGAATCTGCCACGTGGCCAGGACTTGTTTGTGATAACTTTCTTCACCGTTCAGTCCCCGGAATTAGCAGTTTAGCCCCTAAACTTAGAATAGCCACAACTTTTTAACCGTAAGTCCAAATTCGATGAAACCAGCGGCAAAATGTTCGTCTCGAATAGCTTTATCCAGAAAACCAACTTTGAAAACTTTTGGCCAAATTCAAATTTGAACTTTACTCAGATTTTAATTCAAACTTCAATTGGCCATATCTCCTAAACCGTAGCTCCGATTGACGTTATTCTTTTTGCACCGTGTCACCGTTGCCAAACCTTATCACTTGGACCTATCTCACAATATTTTCACACATTAGGATCTGTCCATAGTAGTTTTACTTGTATGCCTAGTAGGCACTGTGGTCCACGTCACAATTTTTGGCACCCATGCCCTATGTTGTTTTGCACTTAGTATTTACTTTTGATAGTTAAGTGTGTTGTGTGTTCTTTTGGATTTTCCGAGTCTTTTCATGTTGCATGTTATTTGGTTCTCTGAAATGATTGCTTATGTGAATGCAATGTTCGACTTTATAGATTTTCATCGGAGAGTGATGAATAGTTCTATTAAGTAAATTTCTGAGAGTGATATAATCTTCATCAACTATTACCAAGGCAAGTTCACATTTGACCATTCTTCCAATTACCTATGTTTTATATTATGCACTTAGTCCTTTTGTGGTAGGATTGCATGGTAGGATTTATTGATGCCAGATGGCTATGCCGTTACCTAGTAGTTCATTGAGGTAGGTTTGAACCATATACCTTTGTCACCACCGCGTAAGTTTAATTTTGCCTTGCCAATGTAGACGTGGATTGGGAAGTGTTCATTGTGAGAGATGAGTGACAAAGTACTAAGTAGAACCAAGATAACTTAATGAACTACCTGGGCGGAGGTTTTGTTTGAATGGTGGCGAAGTACAGTGGGAGCATGCATGGAAAATCCATGGTGGTGCACCACTAGTGGTCCGTCCGCCCAGGCTCAAAGAGATCACTCGTATTCTCATGTCTAGAAGCTTACATGTGCAGCCACAAGCCAATATGGGCTCTGGCTTAGTTGAGTAGTTAGTGTGACCCCTTCCGGGATGGGCTAGCAGATGTAGAATGAGTAGGTGTACCGGCCTATCCGTGGGTTAAGGGGGAATACTTTCGAAAGACTATGTCTCGGTCATCCTATTCTCAAACGCCGGGCAGTGTGAGAACTTCAAGGGAGGCGATCGAGTCTTTTGGGGAAAAGTGCGCAAACCTCTACAGAGTGTTAAAACCTAATCGATTAGCCGTGTCCCCGGTTACGGACAACTTGAGCATCTAGTAGTGGAAATGCTGGGAGATCTCATCACTCTTAATTAAACAGTTGGGTTGTAAATGAAACTTTAGGAATGGATTGAGTTGGGTTTACCAACTCATTCTATGCTATACAGTAGTGGTAGAATAATATCTTTTATTCTAGGGAAAAACTAGCTTTATGCAACAAAACTAAACTTAGAGCTTTCCACCAGCCAAATTGCATGTACAATAGGTTCATTATTCTTATGATGTGACTTGCCAGTACATTCAATGTACTGACCTACAGGGCTGCAACGTCTTATGTTGCACGAATTTTCTACGATGAGTAAGAGTTACATTGTAGGGTTACGGTCTACACTCAACTTGCCGTTGGCGTTGATGGACTCCACACCCTTATGTTTGTTTCCGCTGAGACTTATGAGGTATATATCAGTTTTACGTTATTTATACATGTGATTGCACTTTGATGTATACATTGATGTACTGTGTGTGCCAGCATACCGATCCAGGGATGGCACGGATACACATAGGCTTGGCCATTTGAGGTCAGGTCGCTACAGAGATGGTATCAGAGCACATGTTGACTGTAGGCCGTGACCCTAGAAACTGGAAAGCCCTTAGGAAAGGATTTCTCTTGAACTTTATTTTCAAAAAAAATCCTTTACCTCTCTTCTTTTCTGAGCCTTATCAAATCTTTCCTTTTACCTCAAATAGTTAGACAACCCCCGTTCCCTTTGGACCACACGGAGGATGAACTGAAGCCACTCCGAGAACGACAAGATATCAGACTTCACCATACACTAGGAGAGTTGAAGCTACAATAGTCGAAGCCTCCGAAGAATTGAAGAATTTGAAGACATGGAAGAATTCCAAGATTTATTTGAACTTTAGAGGACCAAACCCCTATTGTATACTTACGTTAGATGCGATGTTTGTGAGCTGTCATTGTTTGATGTTTTTCCTGACAGGCACAAATAAAACTTATTTTCAAAACTATATTGTGTGTATTGTGTGTATCCCTCTTATCTCATCCCGAAACCCTTGGACCCAATAGATGATGAATGAAGATGGACTTGCATTCTCTGAAGCGATCACTCAATTGGAGGCAGAGCTATGGATTCAAAGCATGGAGAATCATTTCAGGAGCAATTTGGTTACGAGGAAGTATGAGGTTCAATACGCTCTTCAGTACTTTACAAAAAGTGCTGCAACCTGGTGGAAAATGCATCAAGCCATACAAGGATGTAACTGAGAAAAAACTTGGGAGGAATTCAAGATGACTCTACTGAGGTCTCGTCTTATTCAGAAGCCCTATGGCAATAAAATGAAGAAACCTTGTGCATGCAAGATTTGTGGTGAGATAGGACATACCCATGAAGAACACAAGGTTGGATGCCCTCATTATGAAGGAAATCACCAAGGTGAAGAATGTCCAACTAGGCAGGTTATTTGTTTCTTGTGTGAAGGAACTACGCACTACCCTGCCCAGTGTCATATTTACCCCAAGGTACAAGAAATTACCAAGCAGCAGAAGGGAGCAATGAAAGAAGCCCTCAGGGAAAGTTTGAAAGAACATGTGATCAAGGAAGAGGTTGAAGACCCTGATGGAGCAAGCCTAAACAGATTGTACTCCAACGCTTGCTATTCATGTGGAGAAGAAGGACATTTTTCACTGTATTACACGAAGCAAAGCCAAGAGTATCTAGGGGACTTCCCGACAGAAGAAGTGGAGTTTGATCCACATGAGATAGAAGAATTGATCGGAATGAAGAAGTCCAGGAAGAGAAAGAGCATGTATCCCCAGAACAACCCAATTTCTGCAGAAAAGGACCTGAGTCAAATCACTTGTTACAGTTGCAAGGATTTAGGTCATTACGCTAGCAAATGCCCAGCAAGGAAGCCAAGAACCCAAGGAGCCAAGATAACCACCAGGAAGCCCCTGGATTTGTCTGAAGTCATTTGTTTATGCTGCAAAGGAGTAGGACATTTTGCCAGAGAATGTTCAGACCCGAGGAGAGCTTGAGCAGAGTAGTTGAGATCTTGATATTGGAATAAAGCATGTAATAAATATGGGATGAACTTTTCTTTTTGTTGGGGATGTTGAGTTGAGTTGTGAAATGGGAATTGTAATGGTTCGTGAAGCAATAAAAGTTGATGTGGTTGGAATCTCATATGAGGTGTCATAAGTTGTTTGTTGAATATGACAACCCTTTACGAGACTTTTCTCAAGGGCCCGAAAACGATCATGACCCTGACCAGTGAGGATTACCCAAAAATCCTGAAGGACATGATGAAGCATATTCATCTTGAAGGAGATGCAATTTACAAGGGTTATCCTTTCATGGAGAAGGGAGTTGAACTTTGGTATGTGGAGGTACACCTCCACCGTGTGAAGGGAGTTTGCCCAAAGACTATGGGTAAATACTTTTTCATTTCTCGAGTACCACGAGCAACATTCTTTGACTCTGTTCGTGAAGCTACTATGGAAGCCATACGTCAGATTGAGAAATACTAGAAGCAAGACTCCGTCACACTCAGGAATACTTGAGGGAGGTCCATGCAGAGATGATGGAGATGAAGCTCATGGCCACCATAATGAAGCAAAACATCGATGATTTGAAGGATCACATCGCACAATTCTAGTGGGACTGAAGTATCTTCAAGAAGGGCAAATGAATAAAGATGGAAGTAATGCTTGACCATACCAAACTATGTGGATGGCAGCTTTTGTAATAAAGTACTTTTGAAATTTTAGTTTGGAGTAGTGGTTAAGGATGTAATAAAGGATTTGATATGAAGAGAATTATGGATGAACCAGTGCATTTTTTTGCGATACTTGTCTGTGTGAACACTTGAACAATGGAAAAGAAAATGTATTCTATAGAGTGGAGTTTGGAAGAATGAGTTGGAGTTTGGTTTTAGTTATGATGGTTACCCCAAGAGTATGAAGTAATGAAGTACTATTGGATTTAAAGGAGATGTAATGTTGGAATATGGAGCAATAGTAACTCCAAGGATGAGTTAAGGATATACAAGTTTTAAGTGGGCTCATAACCCACAGGACCCAGGATTTGATAAGGAAACAAGCACAATCTTGTTGAAGAAAAGAATTCTGAAGGAAGCTATGATGTCATCAGCAGACGTTCAATAGGAGGTTACGTAAATCCGAGAGTTCTGAAGAAGCGATAGAGATTTTGTTTGGCTTGCAGAACAAATGGATTTACCCGAACCCAGTTCGTGGAGAAGAGAAGTTCTGCAATGCTTGTGAGGATGCCCAAGTGTTAGAATACGTGATTCACTATCTACGTATGTGGTAATGATTCAAGTACGGGATGGATTGGCCCCCATACCGGAGACTTCTATCATGAGCTATCATATGTTGATAGAAAATCAGAGAGCCTTAAAACCCTAGAAGAGTGTCGACACGACAAGCCAAAAGCCTTAGAATGGCAGGACGATGGAAACCTTGTACAGGCACCCATTGCCAATCGTATGATATGCGGTGAGATTCAACCCAGACCCGTTTCCTGCAGGAGGAACCAGTAATTGTTGACCACCATGAGATTTTCGATAGTTGTTTAGCATTGGCGACAGCCTGACAGCTAAGAAGACCCAGACTCGGAAGGACCTTATTTGATGCAAGGACTCAAGATTTTGAGGAAAAGGCCATGCCCTTACCGGAAGAGCAAAAGTGAAGGAGTTATCTCAGAGAATATGAGAAGACCGGCACCGTCAACGCAAAGGACGGAGTACATGAGTTTTGTCGGAACCGTAACCATGATTCTAAGGCTGGTAGCACCCCAGACCTTGTGATGATCAATGGATTTTCAAGAAGACCCCCAACCTAACCTTCTTTCTAGCCTCTCCGAATCTCGAGGACGAGATTCATTTTAAGGGTGGTAGTTTGTAACATCCCAAAATTCTAAATTTTGGAATGTTATATTAAATAAATAATTGTGATTGTTTGTTTGATTTTTGTGATTGATTGTGTGAAACTTAGTGGAAATTGAAACTTTTGAAAGTTGAATGAGAGGGAATAAAATGACTTCCCCAAAACTTTCATCTTGCATTTTGATCTCCCTGAGTTCAAATTCATTACAAAACCCTAGAGTGATGACTTCTTCCATTTAAATAAATGAAAAGAGGTTCGAAAATGATTTGAATTTCCATTTGAAATATTTTAAATTTAGAAACTTTAAGCAACTCAATGAGTTCATGAGGGAAGATTAAATGACTTGTTCATATTTGAAGAAAGAGAGTTGGAAGTTTCAAAGAAATAAATTGGAAGTCACTTTGAAGTTATTTGAAACTCATTTTCCATTTGAAGTTGTTTGAAATTCCAAATTCAAATCCAATTGGGAGTTAGTTGAGTTGCTTTTCAAAATATTTTTCTCCTAAAAATAAGTAAATGGAAATAAGGGTAAAATGATTCCCTTCAATGGAAAATTAGGAGAAAATAAATTTGAAATCATTTTGATATTTTAAAAAATGATTTTATTGATTTCAAATGCAACAGTAGCACGGTTTAACTTTTATGAATTTTTTTGGAATTTATTTGAACTTGGAAAATAGTTCATCTTATTCTTGGTATTTTTCTGAGCATTTTGGTATATAATATGCCTATATAGTTTTCTTATTATTACTCGGTTTGTTTGCTTTTCAGATTGTAAAAAAAGAAAAACTTTTATTTTAAAAAAAACGCACGCACGAGCTGGCCAGCCGGCCCAGCCACAGGCCAGCGAGGCCATGGGCCAGCCGCAGCGCTAGGGGCCAGTGGCCTGCCACGCCAGCGCCAGGAGGGCCAGCGCCGCACGCACGAGCCGCTGCTCCTCCTGCGCTCGCTACCCGCTGCTACCGCTGACGCATGGGGCCCAGCCCCATCGTCCCTAACCTGCCGCTCGCCCTGCACGGGATCAGGAAGCCGCGCCCGCACGCCGAAACCGCCGGGCGAAGCCCTCGCGGATGAGCTTATCCTCGCAACTCCGCAGCCCCTCCCAGCGCCTATAAAAGCCCCTCGTCCTCCTCTGTCCATTCTGCCACTCCACGTCGCCCCTCGCCCCTCGCATCGCTCGCCGTAGCCACTTGGATCTCGCCGGAGCCATGCTAGTTCACCGGAGGATTTCATCGCCCGTGAGCCACCCCGGCCTCCACCGACTACTTCTTTTTGCTGCCCGAGTCAAAGCGCATCTTGTTGACATCCTCCTCTTGTCCCTAGGTCACCAGAGACGCCGCCCCGATGACCTGCGTCCTCGCCGGAGCACGGAGCCGCCGCCCTTCGCTCCACCCATCCTGGCCACCCCGACGCGCGTCGTCACCACCACCGGACCGCCCACCTCGCGCCCGTCTCGTCCGTCCTCTTCCCCGCCGCTGAGGACCGCCGGAGTCGCCGCCCCATCACCGGCCGACGCCAGCGCCGCCGTCCCTGTTCGTCATCGTCGCCATCGTGAGCCACTGCCCCGTTCGCTTAGTTTAGGTTTTTTTATATTTGAATTATATCGGTTAACCGCGGGCTTTAGTAAACCGTTCGGTTTAGTCAAACCGATCTCCGGTTTATTTATTTTTCTAGCCGTCGCCGCTGTTTTGCCCACGTTACGATCGTTCGCCGTATAAGCTTCTGCAGCGGACACCTTTTGGCCAGTAGGAATCTGCCACGTGGCCAGGACTTGTTTGTGATAACTTTCTTCCCCGTTCAGTCCCCGGAATTAGCAGTTTAGCCCCTAAACTTAGAATAGCCACAACTTTTTAACCGTAAGTCCAAATTCGATGAAACCAGCGGCAAAATGTTCGTCTCGAATAGCTTTATCCAGAAAACCAACTTTGAAAACTTTTGGCCAAATTCAAATTTGAACTTTACTCAGATTTTAATTCAAACTTCAATTGGCCATATCTCCTAAACCGTAGCTCCGATTGACGTTATTCTTTTTGCACCGTGTCACCGTTGCCAAACCTTATCACTTGGACCTATCTCACAATATTTTCACACATTAGGATCTGTCCATAGTAGTTTTACTTGTATGCCTATTAGGCACTGTGGTCCACGTCACAATTTTTGGCACCCATGCCCTATGTTGTTTTGCACTTAGTATTTACTTTTGATAGTTAAGTGTGTTGTGTGTTCTTTTGGATTTTCCGAGTCTTTTCATGTTGCATGTTATTTGGTTCTCTGAAATGATTGCTTATGTGAATGCAATGTTCGAATTTATAGATTTTCATCGGAGAGTGATGAATAGTTCTATTAAGTAAATTTCTGAGAGTGATATAATCTTCATCAACTATTACCAGGCAAGTTCACATTTGACCATTCTTCCAATTACCTATGTTTTATATTATGCACTTAGTCCTTTTGTGGTAGGATTGCATGGTAGGATTTATTGATGCTAGATGGCTATGCCGTTACCTAGTAGTTCATTGAGGTAGGTTTGAATCATATACCTTTGTCACCACCGCGTAAGTTTAATTTTGCCTCGCCAATGTAGACGTGGATTGGGAAGTGTTCATTGTGGGAGATGAGTGACAAAGTAGTAAGTAGAACCAAGATAACTTAATGAACTACCTGGGCGGAGGTTTGGTTTGAATGGTGGCGAAGTACAGTGGGAGCATGCATGGAAAATCCATGGTGGTGCACCACTAGTGGTCCGTCCACCCAGGCTTAAAGAGATCACTCGTATTCTCATGTCTAGAAGCTTACGTGTGCAGCCACAAGCCAATATGGGCTCTGGCTTAGTTGAGGTAGTTAGTGTGACCCCTTCCGGGATGGGCTAGCAGATGTAGAATGAGTAGGTGTACCGGCCTATCCGTGGGTTAAGGGGGAACACTTTCGAAAGACTATGTCTCGGTCATCCTATTCTCAAACGCCGGGCAGTGCGAGAACTTCAAGGGAGGCGATCGAGTCTTGTGGGGAAAAGTGCGCAAACCTCTGCAGAGTGTTAAAACCTAATCGATTAGCCATGTCCCCGGTTACGGACAACTTGAGCATCTAGTAGTGGAAATGCTGGGAGATCTCATCACTCTTAATTAAACAGTTGGGTTGTAATTGAAACTTTGGGAATGGATTGAGTTGGGTTTACCAACTCATTCTATGCTATACAGTAGTGGTAGAATAATATCTTTTACTTTAGGGAAAAACTAGCTTTATGCAACAAAACTAAACTTAGAGCTTTCCACCAGCCAAATTGCATGTACAATAGGTTCATTATTCTTATGATGTGACTTGCCAGTACATTCAATGTACTGACCTACAGGGCTGCAACGTCTTATGTTGCAGGAATTTTCTACGACGAGTAAGTGTTATGTTGTAGGGTTACGGTCTACACTCAACTTGCCGTTGGCGTTGATGGACTCCACACCCTTATGTTTGTTTCCGCTAAGACTTATGAGGTATATATTAGTTTTACGTTATTTATACATGTGATTGCACTTTGATGTATACATTGATGTACTGTGTGTGCCAGCATACCGATCCAGAGATGGCACGGATACACAGAGGCTTGGCCGTTTGAGGTCGGGTCGCTACAGATGACAAAGCCATATATATCGAGAGTAATCATCAACAATGACAAAGCCATATAAAGATGTAACATTGGTAAATGTGGCATATTGAGTAGGGCCAAAGAGATCCATGTGAAGCAATTCAAATGGTCGAGTAGTAGTCATGATAGACTTCGCTGGATGCTTGGCCTTGGTCATCTTTCCAGCTTCACAGGCTCTGCATAAGTGATCCTTGAGGAATTTGACATTTTCAATGCCAATGACATGCTTCTTCTTTGCGAGCGTGTGCAGATTCCTCATGCCAGCATGACCAAGTCGTCGATGCCATAGCCAGCATTCTGAAGCTTTTGCAAGTAGACATCATACAATTATCCTCTCCTAAAGCCTTCAAAGACTTTGGAATTGTCAGCTTCCATGATCACAACACAACGATACTTGCCAAAGACAACCACCATATCAAGATCACAAAGCATTGAGACAGACATGAGGTTGAACCCTAAGGACTCAACAAGCATGACTTTGTCCATGTGTCGATCCTTTGAGATTGCAACCTTACCTAGACCCAATACCTTGCTTTTGCATTTGTCAGCATAGGTGATGTGCTTTAGATGTGATGGAGATAAAGTAGTGTCCATCAATAAGCTCCTGTCACCAGTCATGTGATTTGTAAATCCACTATCGAGGACCCACTCAGTGGCTTTGGGTTGATCATCCTGCAAATGAATTAGTGCAACTTACGAACTCATATACTTCATCAGTTAAGAATATGGTATCAATTTCATCAGACAATAGAACAGATAAAACAGTATGAGGACGTGAGAAATGAAAATTCATTTCTTCATGAATAGCTTGCATCCTTTCAAGCATATTCAGGTCTCCAGCAAATTCTTCAGACGATTAAGTTCGTCTGCAGACCTGACCCTGTATAAGAGGTTAGTTCTTTTTCTTCATCACCCATATCTGAACGGGTGGCAAAGAGTTCATCATTCTGCGAGCTCCATAAGAGAAAGGTGGCATATATGCCAATCCACTTCGTTTCACATAATAGTGGTTAGGGTAAGCATAAGAGTAAGCAGAGAAATTCTTTGAGTACTTATGAACATAATGATTTGAAGAATAATGCACATATCCATAATCCTTAGATCTTCCCTATGAAACAGACGGGTTAGGACGATGATGCTCATATGAGGACTTTGATCCTTTTGAGGAATTTGATCCACGTGAGGAGTTTTGTCCGTATGAGGACTTGGATCCATATGAAGAATTTGGTCCATATGAAGAATTTGATATGGGATTCCTATTCTTCCCAGTTGGAATCATGATGACATTCACATGAAGATTTTCAAGGCATCTTTTGGGAACCCAGACTTTCTTCATAGGAGGACCGTTCCTGCAATTAGTGCCAACATATCTAGCAAATACTTCACCATTCTGATTTTTGAACAATTTATAATTGGAGTCAAAAGACTCATTAGAAGAATATGAAGATTCACACGTAAAGCCAGATAAAGTAGATGGATCCACTGAAGGTCCCTTTGCAGCAACCCATGAGGTCCCATCAGCATTGATTTTCCTCTCAAAGGCTATACCCTCTTTCCTAGGGTTCCCGTTGAGGATCTGCTTTTTAAGCACGTCACAAAGAGCTTGATGCCCTTTGAGGCTTTCGCACATGCCTGTCATATACAATTCCTTCAGCCCTGCATCATCAGTAATACTAGCAATGTCCTCAGATGAGAAATTAGTGACAGCAGAGGCAGTTGAAGAATTTGCAGCAATGGAAGTATATGAGCATTCAGGTGAAGAACTAGCAGTTTCACGTTCAATGCACTTCAAACATGGAGGAACAAATTCATCCTGAGTAGCGCTGATCTGTTGAGCAAGTAATGAATCACGCTCCTTCTGAAGATCTTCATAACTCACTCTTAACTGCTCAAGATCTTGCTTTCTTTGAAGAAATTCATAAGAAAGCTTCTCATGATTAGATAGGAGAGTGTTATGATGATCTTGAAGATTGTCAAACTTGGACTGAAGTCTCTAAACAGTCAAGATTTTAGTGCGATCCATTTCCTCTGCCAACATATCATCACTTTTATCTAGCATATTTTGAACCTTTTCAAGAGCCTTTTGCAGTTTCACAGCAATCTTAGCAAGTTTAGAGTAGTTGGGTTTGAGGTTTTCATCAGATTCATCCTCACTAGATTCATAGGAGGGATATTTGAGTACCTTTGATCCTTTTGCCACGAAGCAATAGGTGGGAGCATAGTCCGCATTATCATCATCAGTAGTGTTGGGGAGGTCCATTTCTTCAGGGTTGAAGATAGACTTGCTGACAAACGCAGTTGCGAGGGCTAGGCTTGCCACACCAGAGTCTGACTCCTCAGATTCCTCCTCTTCCTCATTTTCCTGAGAGTCCATTTCCTTGTCAATGAATGCTCGAGCATTCTTGGATCTGCTCTTCTTGTGAGATGAGGACTTTGAGGGTCTTGATGATGAGGACTTTGAAGATTTCTTCTTCTTCTTTGAATCATCAGAACTGTAATCCTTGTACTTCTTCTTCTTCTTCTTCGATTCCTTTTCCCACTGAGGACAATCTTGAATGTTGTGTCTAGGTTTTTTGCATTTATGGCAGAGTCTCTTCTTGTAATCATGGGATGAGGAATGTGATCTCAAGTCGCTACCTCTTGAGGATTTACGAAAACGACCACGTCTTGAGAACTTTTGGAACTTCCTCACGAGCATTGGTAGCTCCTGGCTCAGTTCTTCAGGGTCACCAAGGCTGCTGTCAGAATCTTCACCATCAGATTCGGATACTGCCTTGGCCTTCAGAGCCCGTGATCTACCATAACTTGATCCATAGATATCTCTCTTCTCAACAAGCTGAAACTCATGAGTGTTTAGTCTCTCGAGGATATCAGCGGGATCAAGTGACTTATAGTCTCCACGTTCTTGTATCATCAATGCCAAGGTATCAAATGAGGAATCAAGTGATCTCAGTAATTTCTTCACCACCTCATGGTCGGTGATATTGGCGGCACCAAGTGCTTGAAGCTCATTTGAGATGTTAGTGAGGCAGTCGAAAGTTTGCTGAATATTTTCATTGTCGAGTATTTTGAAGCGGTTGAAGAGATTTCAAAGAACGTCAACTCAAGAGTCACGCTATGTTGAGACTCCCTCATTGACCTTGGACAGCCTGTCCCAGATAAGCTTGGTTGTCTCCAAAGCACTCACTCTGCCATACTACCCTTTGCTCAGATGGCCACATATGATATTCTTCGCTAGAGAGTTGAGTTGCTTGAATCTCTTCACATCAGCAGCGTTGATGGTGGGAGTGATAGAGGGAACACCATTCTCCACAACGTAGCAGAGATCGTTATCAATTGCCTCTAGATGCATGCGCATCTTAATCTTCTAGTAGGGGTAGTCCATCCCATCGAAGGTAGGACACCCAGCAGAAACCTTGATCATACCTGCGGTCGACATAACTAAAACTCCAGGCGGTTAAACCAAAATCACACAGAACAAGGGAGTACCTTGCTCTGATACCAATTGAAAGTGCGTTATATCGACTAGAGGGGGGTGAATAGGCGATTTTTATGAATTCTTCACTGAGGAATTTCAGGGTGAGGAAATTCCTTAGAGAAAATCTACTTGCAGCGGAATAAGTACTCAGAAGTAAACATAACAGAACGCAAGCATGGTCATCATGATGAAATGAAGACAAGCACAGAGTACAGAAAGCGTAAACACAGGATAACACAGGATGAAGACAAACAAACTGAAGAAATTGAACTAAGGAAATTAAGAAAGTCTTCATTCAAAGTCTTCCAACAGATATGAACAAGCACACAACATAGAAATGAGGAAATGGAAGGGTTGAGGAAATGGAACTTGGTAGCTTGGTGAAGACAATGATTCGGTAGACCAGTTCCAACTGCTGTGACAGTTGTACGTCTGGTTAGGGCGGCTAGATATTTAAACCTGAGGACACACAGTCCCTGACACCCAGTTCTGAACACAGTTCAGAACACTCAGTCCTCACTGTATTCCCCTTGAGCTAAGGTCACACAGACCTCGCCCAATCACTCGTGGTAAGTCTTCAAGTGACTTTCCAAACCTTCACAGACTCGGTCACTTGACAATCCACAATTTCCTCTTGGATGCTCTAGACCATGACGCCTAACCGTCTGGAAGTGCACAGTCTTCAAAGGTAACAAGCATCGGATCCACGCAGGATCAATCTCTTCAGTGATGCTTAAACACTTTGGGTTTGTAGGTGTTTGGGTTTTCCTCACTTGATGATTTTCACTCAAAGTCCTCGGAGGATGGGATGCTCTCAAATGACAAGTGTTAGTTTCTTTCGGAGCAGCCAACTAGCTAGTGGTTGTACGGGGCGGCTATTTATAGCCTAGGGAGCAGCCCGACATGATAAGACATAAATGCCCTTCAATGATCTGACCGTTAGGTGGGTAGATATTTTGGGACAGCTGGCACAAGGCACAGCAACGGTCGGAAATTTGAGTATCAAATTTCTCAGGGCTATCATGTTCCTCACTATGTAGGCAATTTGCACTGGTGAATTCCTAACTCCTCAGTCAGAACAAATTTCTCAGAGACCAGAAGAACTTTGTCTCTGTCACTCAAGAATATGACTGAACTGTATGAGATTTCCAATGGCTTCACTCGAAGGGATTGGTAGGTGTAGGATTTTGAGTTGAGCATCACATGGAAATTTTTCCTTAGTATTTCCTCGACCCCCTTTAACAGTATGGTGTTTCCTATGACTCAAGAAAGAGAAAATGAAACTACGAAAACAAGAGTCTTCACGCTTCATGTTCCTCGAATGAGTACCAAGTCTTCAAGGTCACACAAATTTCTTCACTTTCAAAGTCTTCGAAAAGTCTTCAGAAATCCAAAGTCTTTAGTCGAAGAACTTCATTTTTAGGGGTCGACTTTCTCTGTAAATATCAAACACCTCATAGACTTATAGACCTGTGTACACTCATAAACACATAAGTCCCTTAATAGGTAGGTTTGGTGCAAACTTCGCCGGTGCATCCAAACCCCATGATATGATATGCTCTATCACACATAAGCCTCCTGATATCTTCCTCAAAATAGCCACCATACCTACCTATTATGGCATTTCCATAGCCATTCCGAGATATATTGCCATGCAACTTTCCACCGTTTCATTTATTATGACACGCTTCATCATTGTCATATTGCCTTGCATGATCATGTAGTTGACATCGTATATGTGGCAAAGCCACCATGCATAATTTATCATACATGTCACTCTTGATTCATTGCCCATCCTGGTACACCGCCGGAGGCATTCATATAGAGTCATACTTTGTTCTAGTATCGAGTTGTAAATAAATAGAAGTGTGATGATCATCATTAATAGAGCATTGTCCCCAAACAAGAAAAAGAAAGGGCAAATAAAAAATGCCCAAAAAAGAAATAAAAAGGGACAATGCTACTATTCTCTTTTTTCCACACTTGTGCTTCAAAGTAGCACTATGATTTTTATGATAGAGAGTCTCTTATGTTGTCACTTTCATATACTAGTGGGAATTTTTCATTATAGAACTTGGCTTGTATATTCCAATGATGGCTTCCTCAAAATGCCCTAGGTCTTCGTGAGCAAGCAAGTTGGATGCACACCCACTTAGTTTCTTTTGTTGAGCTTTCATACATTTATAGCTCTAGTGCATCCGTTGCATGGCAATCCCTAATCCTCGCATTGACATCAATTGATGGGAATCTCCATAGCCCATTGATTAGCCGTGTCGATGTGAGACTTTCTCCTTTTTGTCTTCTCCACACAAACCCAATCATTATATTCTATTCCATCCATAGCGCTATGTCCATGGCTCACCCTCATGTATTTGCGTAAGGGTTGAAAAGCCTGAAGCGCGTTAAAAAGTATGAACCAATTGCTCGACTTGTCATCGGGGTTGTGCATGATGGGAGCATTTTGTGTGACGAAAATGAAGCATGTCCTAACTATATGATTTTGAAGGGATAAGCTTTCTTTGGCTATGTTATTTTGATAAGACATAATTGCTAGGTTAGTATGCTTGAAGTATTATTATTTTTATGTCAACATTAAACTTTTGTCTTGAATCTTATGGATTTGAATATTCTTGCCACAATAAAGAAGATTACATTGATAAATATGTTAGGTAGCACTCCGCATCAAACATTCTATTTTTTATCATTTACCTACTCAAGGACGAGCAGGAATTAACCTTGGGGATGCTTGATACGTCTCCAACGTATCTATAATTTTTGATTGTTCCATGCTATTATATTATCAACTTTGGATGTTTTATATGACATTTTATATGATTTTTGGGACTAACCTATTAACCTAGAGCCTAGTGCCAGTTTCTGTTTTTTCCTTGTTTTTGAGTTTTGCACAAAAGGAATACCAATGGGAGTCCAATTGACATGCCAATTTTTGATGATTTTTTATGGAACAAAAGAAGACCCCGGAGTAAAAGAGTTGGGCCAGAAGAGTCCTGGGCCATCCACGAGGGTGGGGGCACGCCCACCCCCCGGGCGCGTGGGCCTGCCTCATGGACGACTCGGGCACCTTCTTGACGTGAGACCTACGCCAAAAAATCCTATAAATATAGAAACCTCAAGAAAATAACCTAGATCGGGAGTTCCACCACCAAAAGCCTCCGTAGCCACCGAAAACCAATCTAGACCCGTTCCGGCACCCTGCCGGAGGGGGGAATCCCTCTCCGGTGGCCATCTTCATCATCCCGGTGCTCACCATGACGAGGAGGGAGTAGTTCTCCCTCGGGGCTGAGGGTATGTACCAGTAGCTATGTGTTTGATATCTCTCTCTCTCGTGTTCTTTATTTGACACGATCTTGATGTATCGCGAGCTTTGCTATTATAGTTGGATCTTGTGATGTTTCTCCCCCTCTACTCTCTTGTGATGGATTGAGTTTTCCCTTTGAAGTTATCTTATCGGATTGAGTCTTTAAGGATTTGAGAACACTTGATGTATTTCTTGCGTGTGCTTATCTGTGGTGACAATGGGATATCACGTGATCCACTTGATGTATGTTTGGTGATCAACTTGCGAGTTCTGTAACCTCGTGAACTTATGCATAGGGGTTTGCACACGTTTTTGTCTTGACTCTCCGGTAGAAACTTTGGGGCACTCTTTGAAGTTCTTTGTGTTGGTTGAATAGATGAATCTGAGATTGTGTGATGCATATCGTATAATCATACCCATGGATACTTGAGGTGACATTGGAGTATCTAGGTGACATTAGGGTTTTGGTTGATTTGTGTCTTAAGGTGTTATTCTAGTATGAACTCTTGAATAGACCGATCAAAAAGAATAACTTTGAGGTGGTTTCGTACCCTACAATAATCTCTTCGTTTGTTCTCCGCTATTAGTGACTTTGGAGTGACTCTTTGTTGCATGTTGAGGGATAGGTATATGATCCAATTATGTTATTATTGTCGAGAGAACTTGCACTAGTGAAAGTATGAACCCTAGGCCTTGTTTCCTAGCATTGCAATACCGTTTACGCTCACTTTTACCACTTGTTACCTTGCTGTTTTTATATTTTCAGATTACAAAAACTTATATCTACCATCCATATTGCACTTGTATCACCATCTCTTCGCCGAACTACTGCACCTATACAATTTACCATTGTATTGGGTGTGTTGGGGACACAACAGACTCTTTGTTATTTGGTTGCAGGGTTGTTTGAGAGAGACCATCTTCATCCTACGCCTCCCACTGATTGATAAACCTTAGGTCATCCACTTGAGGGAAATTTGCTACTGTCCTACAAACCTCTGCACTTGGAGGCCCAACAACGTCTACAAGAAGAAGGTTGTGTAGTAGACATCAGCTATTTAATACCCCTATGATCTTGAGAATGTTTATCACTTGTGAGTAGTTACTTTTGTTCTTGAGGTCATGGGAGAAATCATGTTGCAAGTAATCATGTGAACTTGATATGTGTTCGATATTTTGATAGTATGTATGTTGTGATTCCCTTAGTGGTGTCATGTGAACGCCGACTACATGACACTTCACCATATTTGGGCCTAAGAGAATGCATTGTGGAGTAGTTATTAGATGATGGGTTGCGAGAGTGACAGAATCTTAAACCCTAATTTATGCGCTATTCCATAAGGGACCGATTGGATCCAAAAGTTTAATGCTATGGTTAGGATTTATCCTTAATACTTTTCTCATAGTTGCGGATGCTTGCGAGGAGGTTAATCATAAGTAGGAGGTTTTTTCAAGTAAGACAACACCTAAGCTCCGGTCCACCCACATACCAAATTATCAAAGTAGCGAGCACGAATCGAATCAAATGATGAAAGTGATTAGATGAAATTCCCGTGTACCCTCAAGAATGCTTTGCTTAATATAAGAGACCGTTTTGGCCTGTCCTTTGCCTCAAAAGGATTGGGCTACCTTGCTGCACTTTTTGGTACTATTATCATTACTTGCTCATTACAAAATATCTTCCTATCAAACTACTCTATTACTTACAGTTTCAGCACCTGCAGACATTACCTTGCTGAAAACCGCTTGTCATTTCCTTCTGCTCCTCGTTGGGTTTGACACTCTTACTTATCGCAAAGAGCTACAATTGATCCCCTACACTTGTGGGTCATCAAGGCTATTTTCTGGCGCAGTTTCTGGGGAGTGAAGCGCCTTTAGTAAGTGGAAATTGGGAAGGAAACATTTATATAGTGTGCCGAAATTTATTGTCACTTGTTACTATGGAAACAATCCTTTGAGGGGTTTGTTCGGGGTATCTTGACCTAGAACAGAATCACAATTAGCTACCCCTCAACCTACTGCACCTACTAAAAATATTTAATATGAAATTCCTTTGGGTATGATAGAACAACTGCTAGCTAATCCTTATGCAGGAGATGGAACCGAACATCCTGATATGCACTTGATATATGTGGAACAAATTTGTGGATTGTTTAAGCTTGCAGGTTTACCTGGAGATGAAGTTAAGAAGAAGGTTTTCCCTTTATCTTTGAAGGGAAAAGCATTGGCATGGTATAGGCTATGCGATGATATTGGATCTTGAAATTGGAATCGATTGAAATTGGAGTTCCACCAAAAAATTTATCATATGTATCTAGTTCATCGTGATCGGAATTACATATATAATTTTTGGACTCGTTTAGGAGAAAGTATCGCTCTAGCTTGGGGGAGGCTTAATTCAATGTTATATTCATGCCCCAATCATGAGCTCTCAAGAGAAATTATTATTCAGAATTTTTATGCTCGGCTTTCTCGTGATGATCAATCCATGCTAGACACTTCTTGTACTGGTTCTTTTATGAAGAAGACTATTGAATTCCGGTGGGATATTTTGGAAAGAATTAAACACAACTCTGAAGATTGGGAACTTGACCTAGGTAAAGAGTCGGGTATTAAGCTTAAGTATGATTGTGTTAAATCTTTTATGAATACCGATGCTTTTCAAAAGTTTAGCACTAAATATGGATTTGACTATGGGATAGTAGCCTCCTTTTGTGAATCATTTGCTACTCATGTCGATCTCCCTAAAGAGAAGTGGTTTAAATATCACCCACCTATTAAAAAATAAATTAATGAACCAGAACTAGCTAAGGAAGAAACTATACTTTATAATGTTGATCAAGTTGTTCCTACTTCTTATATTGAGAAACCACCTTTCCCTGTTAGGATAAAGAAACATGCTAAAGTTTCAACTGTGGTCAACAAAAGTTATATTAGAACACCCAAACCTGATGAAAAAATCAAAGTAGAACCTAGTGTTGCTATGGTTAAGGATCTCTTCGAAGAAAATATAGACGGGCATGTTATTTACTTCTATGAAGAAGCTGCTAGAATTGTCAAACCTGATAAAAAGGATAAACATGGACTTGTTGTTGGCATGCCTGTTGTCTCAGTTAAAATAGGAGATCATTGTTATCATGGTTTATGTGACATGGGCGCTAGCATGAGTGCTATTCCTTATTCCTTATATCAAGAAATTATGAATGACATAGCACCCACAGAGATAGAAGACATAGATGCTACTATTAAACATGCTAATAGAGACACTATATCACCAATTGGGATTGTTAGAGATGTTGAAGTATTGTGTGGGAAAATAAAATACCCTACCGATTTTCTTGTTCTTGGTTCCCCACTAGATGACTTGTGTCCCATTATCTTTGGTAGACCTTTCTTCAACACCATTAATGCTAAGATAGATTATGAGAAACAAACTGTCGGTGTTAGTTTTGGTGATGAGTCTCATAAGTTTAATTTTTCCAAGTTTCATAGAAAGCTTCATGAAAAAGAATTTCCTAGTAAGGATGAAATAATTGGTCTTGCTTCTTTTGTTGTGCCTCCTACTGATCCACTAGAACAATATTTGCCAGACCATGAAAATGATCTACATATGCATGAAAGAAATGAAATAGATAAGATTTTCTTTGAACAACGTCCTCTGCTTAAACACAATTTGCCTATTGAAACTCTATGAGCTCCTCCTCCACCTAAAAGTGATCCTGTGTTTGAACTAAAACAATTACCAGACACTTTGAAATATTCTTATCTGGATGAAAAGAAGATATATCCTGTTATTATTAGTGCTAACCTTTCAGAACATGAAGAAGAAAGATTATTGAAAGTTCTAAGGAAGCACCGAGCTGATATTGGATATAATCTTGATGATTTAAAGGGCATTAGTCCCACTCTAAGTTAGCAAAAAATTAATCTGGAACTTGATGCTAAACCCGTTGTTGATCACCAACGTCGGTTAAATCCGAAGATGAAAGAAGTGGTAAGAACGGAAATATTAAAAATTCCGGAAGCAGGTATAATCTATCCTATAGCTGATAGTAGATGGCTAAGTCATGTTCATTGTGACCCTAAGAAAGGAGGTATTACTGTTGTTCCTAATGATAAGAATGAACTTATTCCACAAAGAATTGTTACAGGTTATAGAATGGTAACTGATTTTAGAAAATTAAACAAAGCAACTAGAAAAGATCATTAACCTCTGCCTTTTATTGATCAAATGCTAGAGAGATTATCTAAGCACACACAATTTTGCTTTCTTGATGGATATTCTGGCTTTTCACAAATACGTGTTTCTCAACCTGATCAAGAAAAGACCACCTTCACTTGTCCCTTTGGAAATCATGCTTATAGACATATGCCTTTTGGTTTATGCAATGCACCTGCTACCTTTCAAAGATGTATGACCGCTATATTCTCTGACTTTTATGAAAAGATTGTTGAGGTTTTCATGGATGACTACTCTGTTTTTGGGAAGTCTTTTGATGGTTGTTTAAGCAATCTTGATCGAGTTTTGCAGAGATGTGAACAAACAAATCTTGTCTTGAATTGGGAGAAGTGCCACTTTATGGTTAATGAATGTATTGTCTTGGGTCATAAAATTTCTGAAAGAGATATTGAAGTGGACAAAGCTAAGGTTGATGCAATTGATAAAATGCCATGTCCTAAAGACATCAAAGGTATTCGTAGTTTCCTAGGTCATGCTGGTTTCTATAGGAGATTTATCAAAGTCTTTTCTAAAATTTCTAGGCCTCTTACAAACCTTTTGCAAAAGGATGTTCCTTTTGTTTTTTATGATGACTGTTTAGAAGCCTTCGAAACACTCAAGAAAGCCTTAATTTCTGCACCTATTGTTCAACCACCTGATTGGAACTTGCCTTTTGAAATTATGTGTGATGCTAGTGATTATGTTGTTGGTGATGTTCTAGGACAAAGAGTTGATAAGAAACTAAATGTTATTCATTATGCTAGTAAAACTGTAGACAATGCTCAACGAAATTATGCTACTACTGAAAAAGAATTTCTTGCAATGGTGTTTGCTTGTGATAAATTTAGATCTTACATTGTTGATTCAAAAGTAATTGTTCACACCGACCATGCTGCTATTAAATATCTTATGGAAAAGAAAGATGCTAAACCTAGACTTATTCGATGGGTTCTCTTGCTACAAGAATTTGATTTAAATATTTTTGATAGAAAAGGAGCTGAGAACCCCTGTCGGTGTCAAAACCGGCGGATCTCGGGTAGGGGGTCCCGAACTGTGCGTCTAGGCCGGATGGTAACATGAGGCAAGGGACACGAAGTTTTACCCAGGTTCGGGCCCTCTCGATGGAGGTAAAACCCTACGTCCTGCTTGATTAATATTGATGATATGGGTAGTACAAGAGTAGATCTAGCACGAGATCGGAGAGGCTAAACCCTAGAAGCTAGCCTATGGTATGATTGTTGTTGTGTATGTTGTCCTACGGACTAAAACCCTCCGGTTTATATAGACACCGGAGAGGGTTAGGGTTACACAAAGTCGGTTACAATGCTAGGAGATCTGCATATCTGTATTGCCAAGCTTGCCTTCCACGCCAAGGAAAGTCCCTTCCAGACACGGGACGAAGTCTTCAATCTTGTATCTTCATAGTCCAGGAGTCCGACTGAAGGTATAGTCCGGCCATCCGGACACCCCCTAATCCAGGACTCCCTCAGTAGCCCCTGAACTAGGCTTCAATGACGACGAGTCCGGCGCGCAGATTGTCTTCGGCATTGCAAGGCGGGTTCCTCCTCCAAGTACTTCATAGAAGATTTTGAACACAAAGATAGTGTCCGGCTCTGCAAAATAAGTTTCCACATATTTCCATAGAGAGAATAATATTTACACCAATCTAATCTGCTGACGTATTCCATAGCGTGACACACCATGACCAAGCCTTTATCCGAGTCATTTCATTATCCCACCCCAGCGCGTCATGCGAGGCAGTTTCCTTGGCACGTCTTGTTAAATCAGAGATCATGTCCCCTTATTCCGGGATTCTCATCAATACGGGCGTGGGTAACCCAACCGCGCCATTGATTACGGCGCTTGGTGATAAGCGAGTTTTACCAGGATGGTGGGGACACGTAGTTGCGTCTACCCATATAAGGGGATAAGGATCCACCTTTTCACCTACGCCTTCTTCCTCCCTTGCTTATCCATTCTCGCGCACTCGAGCTCCAGCGCCCAAGTCCGCACTCCCCACCTCAACCTTCTCCAACCATGTCCGGAGCGGGAGGCAAGTGGATGGTCTCCTCCGTCACGGAGGGACACATCAAAAAACTGAGGAAGGCCGGATACTTGTCTAACGACATTGCGTACCGGCTTCCCGAAAAGGGGCAGCTCATCCCCACCCCCAGGCCCCATGAGAGGGTGGTGTTCCTCCCCCATTTCCTCCGCGGACTGGGCTTCCCTCTTCACCCATTTGTCCGGGGGCTCATGTTCTACTATGGCCTGAATTTCCACGATCTGGCCCCGAACTTTGTCCTCAACATCTCGGCGTTTATCGTCGTGTGCGAGGCTTTCCTCCGCATCCGCCCCCATTTCGGCCTATGGCTCAAGACTTTCAATGTCAAGACGAAGGTGGTGCGTGGCAACCAGGCGGAGTGCGGAGGCGCCATGGTGGGCAAGATGGCCAACGTCTTATGGCTCGAGGGCTCCTTTATGGAGACCCTGAAGGGGGGGCAATCGGGGTGGTTTTACATCACCGAGCCGCGCGACCCCGAATGGGTCGCACCCCCCGAGTTTCGATCCGGACCCCCTACGCGGCTCACCTCCTGGAAGGAGACGGGCCTGTCGTGGGGTAAAAAAGGAGAGCTGACCGGACTCCAAACATGCGTCCAAACCCTGGTGGACAAGAAGCTCAAACTTGTCAACGTAGTCTAGGTTATGCTCATCCGCCTGATCCTCCCGTGTCAACAACGGGCTTTCAACCTGTGGGAGTTTGACCCGGCGCGGCACCAAACTCTGAGCAGGCTCTTCGACACGACATACGAAGATGCCTGGAAGGTGCTTTTCAAGGGCGACGAGACCCCCGCATCCGCTACCGAGGATCGTGGATTCAGTATGCAGTGTCACGCTCATGCGGTAAGCTGTTTTTTCCTTTTACAGGGTATCAGTTTTTCATAGTTTGACTCCATGCGGGATCTAAGCTCCCTTACCTTTGACAGGATTGGCAGGTGATGCCCGGACAGATCAACTGTCCGGCTCCTTTGCCCGAAGGCCCAACAGACGCTCGCTTGGCGAAGCTGCTGGTTCCGGCACCCTATGTGGTGCCGGAGAAGAAGGCCGCGAAAAAGGCCACGGGGACTCAAAAGAGTGCCCGGCGCCAGGAGGTGTCGGATCCATCATCTGACGGTTCCAAGGCGCATTCCTCCCGTGAAGACATGGAGGAAGAAGAAGAGACCTCTCCCCCTCCAATGGGAGGAGAGAAGAAAAGGAAGACCGCCCTCTCTGGGGAGGCCGGAGGGTCCAAGAAGGGGAAAACCCCTCCTCTGGACTACTCCACCGATGCCGACGACGGAGGAGAGGAGTGGCCGCCCAGGGCCAAGCCCCTGGCAAAATCGTAAGTATCCGGATACCAGAGTAATTCATAGTATTCGTTTATTGCACAGCTTTCCCTTATGTCGAATATGTTTATGCAGCCCACCCAAAGACCGGCTCGACGCGTCGTCGAGTGGCTCACTGGACTCGTTGGATGTGAACTCGCTTCCGACGGCTTCCTCCCCCCACCCTACGGACGACACCGAAGTGTTGTCCCAACAGGTTCCAAGCCGGGAGGAGGTGGTCCTGGAGGCGCCGCAAGGCGACCTCCCGGACTCCAGGAGTAAAGGGGATGAAACCCCCCAGGGCTCCAAGTCCAGCTATAGGCCGGACACCACTCCGGAACCTTCAAAGGTTCCAGAGTCCGGCAGGGGACCTCCTTCCAAGAGGAGCAAGCCCACCGTGCCGGTGACCCCTGTCCAACCGGAGGCACCGGACAATCTGTTGGAGGCGCTCCAAGGCGCCTCCATCGACGAGAGCACCGCACCATTATGAGTGCGGTGGTCCAGAAGGTTCGGTCCGCCAAGAGCGGACTGACTGAAGCTTGTACTAGCCTTTTAACAGGCTTTGAGGTAAGTAAAGAATGTGTAAATAATATTACCGCATAGACAGTAGCCCCTGATGCTCTGTTTGGTGTTCGGGAAGAAAAGCCGAATAGAGGATCAAATAAATTCGCAGGAGTCTAACAAAAATGAGTCAATATGCGTATGCAGGCTTCTCTGCTTGCATCCGCCGCACTGACTGCGGAAGTGGACACGCTAAAGCAGAACCTTGAGCGGTCCGAGCAAGAGCTCGGGTGTGCCAAGAAGCAGCTCGAGGACAATGAAGGTAAGAAATACCTTGTTTAAATATATATAAAAAGGTGCAATTGCAAAAAATGACAGGATTATCATGGCTATTGTAGGGGCCACGTCTGAGGTGGCGACCCTTAAGCAAGCGCTGGTCGAGGCCGAGAAGAGGGCGGCCACGGAGCGCACCGAGCGGGAGAGGTACAAGGCCCAGGTTGGCAAGGTGCAGCAAGAGCTCCGGGTTCTCATGAAAAAACATGAGAGTTTGGAGCTTGACTCAAAGACGCGAGCGTCCGAGCTCGCGGCGGCTATTGAAAATGCCAAGTCTGCCAAGGTCGAATCCCAGAAGACCCTCCAGGAGTTGGATGAGGTGAAGAACATAGCGGCGGGTAAGGCATTCTTTATGCAAAGCAAACACATAAACGTGAGTTACTTGTTACTTACCCGAATCCGGAGCTCTCCAGGAGCGTTCGCAGATCTTCCCCGGAGTGTGTCCGATGCCGCCGCATTCTATCGAGCCGAGGAGGGAAGCTCGACAGAGAAGGTGTTCTGGTCTCAGTATGCTGAGGCCGGACACCCCGTGCCCCTGAGCGACCAGCTGAAGCAACTGGTCGAGCTCCACAAGGCGGCCGAACAGGCCATGAAGGGCCTCATAGTTCGGCTGTGGCCTGGAGAGGCTCTGCCTGGGGGCTATTTCGGGCTGGTGCGGCAGCTGGTGGAGGCCTGTCCAAGGCTTGAAGTCATCAAGCGCTCAGTCTGCATTGAAGGTGCCCGTAGGGCCCTTGCCCCTGCTAGAGTGCACCGGGGCAAGCTGGATGCTGAGAAGCTTGTGAAGGACGGGCCACCACCGGGGAAAGAGCATCGCAAGCCCGAGAATTATTATAAGGATGTTCTGAAGGGTGCCTGCCTTGTGGCGGATGAATGTTCTAGGGATGTAATTTTTGAGTGAAACTTGCTCGTTTTGTCCTGTGCGCTAAAAACTTGTTCATATGCGCTAAGCAATACTGTTGGAATTTAAAATATTACCTTCTATGCGGCTGTTTATCAATTCTGAGAGATGGCAAGTCGTCGGCTTCTGCCCCCGTGCCGCTAGTGCTGGGGTGTTCGGGGATAAACCTGAGCGCTCTTTTTCCCATGTTTGGGTCCTTCGAGGGAGGCGCTCAGCCCAACGAACAAGGCAATCAGACTATAATGCGTGAACACTCTCACTTAGCCATAGAATTCTATAATTTTAAATTTTGGCGAAGCCCCTGATATTCGGAAGATCGAGTTCGGGGCGCTATCCACGCCTTGGCCGGACAGAGCCGGCTCCTCACTCTAAGCGACATAAGTCGTTAGGGACTCGAAAAAACCTCTCGAACAGTGACCAGCTCTCGCTTCATCATGACAGTCAGTTTTAGCTTTCTCCACTGAGGTGCTCGACCCAGCTCAACTGGGGCACAATCGCAGTGGTTCTCCTAGTGCTACCTTAGCCAATATAGCGGAACGTAAGGCACCAAAACATAGGAGCTGGGTAAACCCAACTATTGACCCAAGACATGATTCGGAGCCGATGCATATAATGCTATAAGTTCGGGGTGCCGCACTTGTTAAAGTGTTCGAACTTCTCACACCATATTGAGGGGTACTAAAGCCCCTGGCGTATTTAGGCCGTACCAAAGTGTACGGGTGCAATATGTCGTTAAGGAACACACACACACACACATATATATATATATATATATATATATATATAAAGAGTAATGCAAAAATAGACAAAAGCTATGCACTGTTTATTAAAGAGGGCTGCGATCAAAGTAGAACGATACAAATAATGCGATAAGCAAAAGGTTGGACTATGTAACATGTCCATTCCAGGGGCAAGCTGCGGAATAGTATGCGAAACAGGTATACTTCTCGTGATAGAGACCACCTGGGAGTTCCGTAATGCGGCGCAGCTTGTCTGCTTACCTGGTTCTTACATCGTTTGTGCGGCAATTGAACTTCTGAACAGGCCTTCCGAAGTGTGGAGTCCTGAAAGTAAGAGAAAATTAAAAAATCGGCAGCCCCTGGTGCGGTTTAAGCCGTGTTTCGGGCGTGCCGTGATGGTGCCCCTTCCCATGGTATTTCTAGAGCGTAGTTATGTACGCGAAGTACTGGTGTCGTATTTTTGCGAGGGCTAGGGTTGGGGCCGCATTGCTACGCCTGGTCGGATTGTGCCAGGAGGTCTTGTTGTAGGTTACTCCGGGCGCGCTTGACGGTGTCCAGTCGTTTAGTGGCCGAACTGGAGAACTGCCTGGAGAGGCTGCTTTGTACTTCCGCTGCAAGGGCCGCCGTGTGCTCCTCCGTTCGGAGGGAGCGTTCGGTGTTTTCACTGACCGTAATTACTCCTCAAGGGCCTGGCATCTTGAGTTTAAGGTATGCGTAGTGCGGTACCGCATTGAACTTGGCGAATGCGGTTCGCCCGAGCAGTGCGTGATAGCCACTGCGGAATGGGACTACGTCGAAGATTAACTCCTCGCTTCGGAAATTATCCGGAGATCCGAAGACCACTTCAAGTGTGACTGAGCCTGTATAGTTGGCCTCTACACCTGGTATTACGCCTTTAAAGGTCATTTTGGTGGGCTTAATCCATGAGGGATCTATGCCCATTTTCCGCACTTTATCCTGGTAAAGCAGGTTCAGGCTACTGCCGCCGTCCATAAGGACTCTAGTCAGATGAAATCCGTCAATAATTGGGTCTAGAACCAATGCGGCGAATCCGCCATGACAGATGCTAGTGGGATGGTCCCTTCGATAAAAGGTGATCGGGCAGGAGGACCATGGGTTGAACTTTGGGGCGACTGGCTCTACCGCGCATACATCCCTTAGCGCGCGCTTCCGCTCCCTTTTGGGGACGTGGGTTGCGTATATCATGTTCACCGTCCGCACTTGTGGGGGAAAACCCTTCTGTCCACTGTTGTTCGGCGGCCGGGGCTCCTCGTCGTCATCGCTATGCAGCCCCTTGTCTTCAATTTTGGTGTTTAACTTGCCTGCCTGCTTGAACACCCAACAATCCCCGTTGGTGTGATTGGCCAGCTTTTGGGGGGTGCCATGTATCTGGCACAAGCGGTTGAGTATTCGGTCCAAACTAGACGACCCCCTAGGATTCCCTTTGAATGCCTTTTTCCGTTGACCGGATTTAGAGCCTCTGAATCTGGCATTATCTGCCGTATCCTCAGCATTGTCGCCGTTAATGCGGCGCTTCTGCTTAATGCGACGTGACCTGCCACTACCGTCCCTGGTATCCGAATTACCAGGGTTCTTGGTCATATTGTTGCTACGAGCAAGCCAGCTGTCTTCTCCCGTGCAAAAGTGGGTCATTAGTGTCGTGAGTGCTGCCATAGACTTCGGCTTTTCCTGTCCAAGGTGCCGGGCAAGCCACTCGTCACGGATATTGTGCTTGAAGGCTGCTAGGGCCTCAGCGTCCGGACAGTCGACTATTTGATTTTTCTTTGTTAGGAACCGTGTCCAGAATTGCCTGGCCGATTTCTCTGGCTGCTGAATTACGTGACTTAGGTCATCGGCGTCTGGGGGTCACACATAAGTGCCCTGGAAATTGTCGAGGAATGCGGCTTCCAGGTCCTCCCAACAACTAATTGATCCTGTTGGCAAGCTGTTAAGCCAATGCCGAGCTGGTCCTTTAAGCTTGAGTGGGAGGTATTTTATGGCATGGAAATCATCGCCGCGGGCCATGTGGATATGAAAGAGATAATCCTCGATCCATACCGCAGGATCTGTTGTGCCATCATATGATTCGATATTTACGGGTTTGAAACCCTCGGGGATTTGATGATCCATTATTTCATCTGTGAAGCATAGTGGGTGTGCGGCGCCTCTGTACTGGGCTATATCACGACGTAGCTCCAATGAGCTTTGTCTACTATGTTCGGCCCTGCCGAATTTGTGGCCGGGGTGATGGATACTGTCTTGAGCCGTGGGGCACCCACGCGATCCATAGATCGATCTTGTTTGCCTTGCCTTGTCCTCCAACATATCTCGTAAGTCCGGCGCATATTCCCGTGCCTTGGTACGGGGTGCGGCTTGAGTGGAGGGCCGAGAGGCCTCTATGTCGCGGCCACAAGGTGGCCGGTCGGCCGCATCAAGTGCTTCCTCCTCTAATCGGGGTAGCAACCTGCGCTTTGGGTAGCTCTTGGAGGGGCGTTCGAGTTTATGCTCTTCGGCCGCAAGGACTTCAATCCATCTGTCGACTAGCAAATCTTGATCAGCTCTAAGCTGTTGCTGTTTTTTCTTGAGGCTTCTTGCCGTGGCCATAAGCCTGCGTTGAAAACGCTCTTGCTCGATGGGATCCTCTGGCACGACGAATTCGTCGTCGTTGAGGCTTGCCTCGTCTTCGGAGGGAGGCATGTAGTTATCGTCCTCGACCTCTCTGTCTGCCGCTCTCTCATGAGGGCTGGTTTCTCCATCGTCCTGTGCTAAATCTTGCTGGAGGGGGTTTTCTTCGGCACTTTCTGGAGTTTATTATCTCCCGTGCTGGAATCACCGTATTTGTTTTGGCAGGATTTTGAGCGGCGCCGCTGACGCCGGCGCTTAGGCTGTTTCTTGGAGGGGTCATCCTCCGCTGTTCCATCGCCATCTCCTTCTTTTGGGGTGTCCACCATGTATATGTCATATGACGAGGTGGCTTTCCAGGGCCTGATAGGCACTGGTTCTTCATCGTCTCCTGCATCGGCGTCCATACCGTCGATGTCTTCGGAGTCGAAGTCAAGCATGTCGGTTAAATCGTCGACAATGGCTACAAAGTGGGTGGTGGGTGGGCTTTGAATTTCTTCATCATCCGTACCCCAACCTTGCTGACCGTAGTCTGGCCAGGGCTCTCCTGATAAAGAGAGAGACTTCAGTGTCTTCAGAATATCGCCAAAAGGCGAGTGCTGAAAGATGTCCACGACAGTAAACTCCATGATTGGCGCCCAATCGGATTCGATTGGCAGGGGCGCGGAGGGTTCGGAGTCCGGAGAGGAGTCCGGCTCCTTGGAGTCACGAGTCTCGTAGAGTGTGGGGCTGGTGTTCGGCTCGATCGCCGTTGGGATCGCAGCCCCCGAGGCAGTGTCCAACCACCCATCCTCGATCGACACAGTTGGCTCTGAATTAAGGGTCGAAGCCGATGCAGGTGCGGCCTCCAGGGCATTGTTTGGCGGCAGAGCTAGATCATGCTCGTCGGGACAGTGCGACGCACTCGGCAGTGGCTCGAATCCGTCGAAGATCAAGTCCCCGTGGATGTCAGCCGTGTAGTTTAAACTTCCAAATCTGACCTGACGGCCAGGGGCGTAGCTTTCGATCTGCTCCAGATGGCCAAGTGAATTGGCCCGTAGTGCGAAGCCGCCGAAGACGAAGATCTGTCCGGGGAGGAAGGTCTCACCCTGGACTGCATCGCCATTGATGATCGTAGGAGCCATCAAGCCTGATGGCGACGACACAGAGGAACTCTCAATGAAAGCACCATTGTCGGTGTCAAAACCGGCGGATCTCGGGTAGGGGGTCCCGAACTGTGCGTCTAGGCCGGATGGTAACAGGAGGCAAGGGACACGAAGTTTTACCCAGGTTTGGGCCCTCTCGATGGAGGTAAAACCCTACGTCCTGCTTGATTAATATTGATGATATGGGTAGTACAAGAGTAGATCTAGCACGAGATCGGATAGGCTAAACCCTAGGAGCTAGCCTATGGTATGATTGTTGTTGTGTATGTTGTCCTACGGACTAAAACCCTCCGGTTTATATAGACACCGGAGAGGGTTAGGGATACACAAAGTCGGTTACAATGGTAGGAGATCTGCATATCCGTATCGCCAAGCTTGCCTTCCACGCCAAGGAAAGTCCCTTCCGGACACGGGACGAAGTCTTCAATCTTGTATCTTCATAGTCCAGGAGTCCGGCTGAAGGTATAGTCCGGCCATCCGGACACCCCCTAATCCAGGACTCCCTCAACCCCGTAGCTGATAATTTGTCTAGGCTTGAAAATGTGCTTGATGTCCCACTACCTATTGATGATAGTTTTCCCGATGAGCAGTTAGCTGCAATAAATGTTTCTCATAACACCCCTTGGTATGCTGACTATGCTAATTACATTGTTGCTAAATATTTACCACCTAGCTTTACATACCAACAAAAGAAAAATTCTTCTATGATTTAAGACATTACTTTTGGGATGACCCACATATCTATAAAGAAGGAGTAGATGGTATTATTAGACGTTGTGTACCTGAGCATGAACAGAGACAAATCCTACAGAAATGTCACTCCGAAGCATATGGAGGACATCATGCTGAAGATAGAACTGCTCAAAAGGTATTGCAATCTGGATTTTATTGGCCTACTCTCTTCAAGGACGCCCGTAAGTTCGTCTTATCTTGTGATGAATGCCAAAGAATAGGCAATATCGGCAAGCCTCAAGAAATGCCTATGAATTATTCAGTTGTTGTTGAACCATTTGATGTTTGGGGATTTGATTACATGGGATCTTTTCCTTCCTCTAATGGGTGTACACATATTTTGGTTGTTGTTGATTATGTTACTAAGGCCTCTTTTGGTTCATAGGATAGGATTATCATAGGAATAGGAATCTTATAGGAAATGAGATGACATGTATCTCAAATCCTATGAGTAGGAATAGGAAACAAGATTTCATTTGGTTGACACCAAAGGAATTTTTCCATTGAGTCTAGGCTCTTTTTTATTTTCCTATGAAATGTGGAGGATAGGAACCAATCCTATGTAGGAATAGGAATCCATTCCTATGAACCAAGTGGCTCTAAAGGAAAAATCCTATAAGAATCCTATCCTCTAGAATTCCTACGAAATTCCTCTAAACCAAAGGAGGCCTAAGTGGGTAGAAGCTATTCCAACTAGTAGTGTTGATCACAATACCTCCATTAAAATGCTTAAGGAAGTTATTTTCCCAAGGTTTGGAGTCCCTAGATATTTAATGACTGACGGTGGTTCACACTTTATTCATGGTGCTTTCCGTAAAATGCTTGCTGAGTATGATGTTAACCATAGAATTGCATCACCTAATCATCCTCAGTACAGTGGTCAAGTTGAACTGTAGTGACCAGACCTCAAACGGTCCAATCTCTGTGCTTAGGTGTCATCCCTGGATCAGTAATGCTGACACCACACAGTACTTGAAGGATTTATAACAGACTAGCAATCACACACTTATTACATCAAGTGTCTCAAAAGAGAACTTAGTACAATAAATATGGCTTAAGGCCATCTAATAATGATAACAACGGAAGGCTTGGAAGATAAGTGAGTCCATCAACTCCAACGACATTACTGAGTATAGAACCACGACCTAAAAGGCACCTTACTCGTCGTCTGAAAAGTCTGCAACATGAACGTTGCAGCCCGAAACGGGTCAGCACATGGAATATGCTGGCAATGTAACACATAGAGAATGATAGAAGAATAAAACTATACTACATGCATATTTGGCTGGTGGAAAGCTCTATGGTTACAGTTTTGCGTAAAGCCAATTTTTCCCTACTGCAAAGGAATAAATTTTATTTAACTATCATGGTAGTTGTTAAACATTGAGAATGGTTGACATCATTCTCAATCCCAATTAAGCATCATCATTAAAAACCCAACAAAATTAATTAGAGTAACATGATGAGATTCACATGATAATCCAGGTACTAGATACTCAAGACGTCCATAACTGGGGACACGGCTAATCATGATTAGTTTATACACTCTGCAGAGGTTTGCGCACTTTTCCCCACAAGACTCGATATCCTCCATTGGATTTCTCGCACTACAGGGTGTTTGAGAAACGGATGACCGAGACATAGTCTTTCAGAAGCGCTAGCACCTTACGATCGGGTAGACCGTACCACCTACATCCCCTACATCTGCTAGTCTACCACTGTAAGAGTTCGCACGACTTAGTCAACTATGCTAGAGCCCATAGTAGCTTGTGGCTGCACACAGAAGTTTCTAGCATGAATAATCTCATGATCCCTTTGAGCCTGGGTGGCGGTCCAAAGAAAAACAGGCAATCGCTGGAATACCCAGGTGCCTCAATCCACCTAGATGTGTATTTAAGTTGCCACCTTAGATACACCATTAAATTATCAATCTCACATCTGTCATGGATTTCACTCACCCAATCCACGTCTATTGGGATAGCATGGCATAACAAGCAAACGTAGAAGTAACTCCCAAAGGTTTGATAATAACAGGTAATAGGTACTACCTCATCTACTTCCCAAACCCACAATTTAATTAGATCCTAAATCAATTCAATGTGTGAGGATTGATCTAATGCAATACAACTGGGTAATAGGATGGTATGATCAAAGTGTTACTTGCCTTGCTGATGATCCGTGAAACCTAGCGATTCGAAGTAGCAAGCGGCGCACTCCGGGTACTCTATCGCAAACAAACAAGCATACAATAATTACTCGACTAATGCACAGGTAAAACTCGAATAAAAGATCTAACTAGATGGTTCAACTTAAGAACTCTGGTTGGCAAAAAGAACCAAATCGAACGAAGCAACGAAAGACAAACGGCAAAAGAAAAAAGCTTCATTTACTAATATGAATCTAGGGCAATTTTTACTGAGGCAAAAACTTGTTTGAGTTGGTTAAACGGAAAGAGGGTTTCGAGACGAAACTCCAGGCGCTTGAATCGCCTGATTCCGACAAACGAGCGAAAAGTTAAAATAAAACGAACATCGGATCAGAAATCGCGATCAGAAAATTGCGGATTTAATCTGAGAAAAAGAAAAACGACAAACAGAATAACGAACGAACGTTCGTTTTCTGGTACTAAATGATGAACGCGTTTGTTAAAACGAACGGACGAGCGAACGCTCGCTAAATAAATAAACCGGAGAAAAACCGATCTATTAAAAAAATGAAAACTCAGGTTTTCTAAAAAAACCGAAACGGCTTCTCTCAAAAAACCGGGGCGGCGCCTACCTCGGCTCGGGGCTCCGGCAAGGCTCCGGCGGGGCTCCGGCGGCGGAGGGTGGTGCGGGGCGGCGGGGCGGTGGCTGCGGGCGGCGGCAGGGGCGGCAAGCGGCGCGGGGCGGCGGCTGCGGCGTGCGGCGGCGGCGGCAGGTGGCTGCGGCGGCGCGGATGGCGTGGGGAGGCGGCGGCGGTGTGGGGCAGCTCCAGGGGGGTCCGGCGGGGTTTATAAAGGGGGGGAAGGCGGCGACTTGGGGAAGGGGGCGGCCTCGGGAGGCGGGTCCTCCCCGGACTCGGCAACGGCGGCGGTCGGGACTCCTGTCCCGACCCGGGCGGGAGGCGGCGGCGGCTGGCTAGGCCCTTGGCCCAGTCGGGCGCGGGGTCTCTTTTTTTTAAACAATTTCACTGCGACTAAAAAAAATTCTAGAAAAATAAATAAAATTCTAAAAATGCCAAAACAAATTTTCCCCGTCTAAATAAAATATTTAGAACAGGATGAACATTTTTTGGCCCTAAATGCAATTTTTGAAAACGTGCATTTTTTCCTAAATTCAAATAAAATAGCAATAAGACCAAAATAAAATCTTAATTGATTTTTTGTTAAATCCCCAATATTTCTTTATTTTGGGAAAGTCATTCTCATAATTTTTATAATAGAAATAATTGAAGATAAAATAAATAAAATCAAATGATCCAATTTTCAAAATTTGAGACAACTCAAATATGAAAATAACGAAATCCCCAACTCTCTCCGAGGGTCCTTGAGTTGCGTGAAATTTCTAGGATCAACCAAAATGCAATAAATATGATATGCAATAATGATCTATTGTATAACATTCCAAATTTGAAAATTTGGGATGTTACAAACCTACCCCCCTTAAGATGAATCTCGCCCTCGAGATTCGGGTTGGCTAGAAAATAGGTGAGGGTGGTCCTTCAACATATCTTCCTCTCGTTCCCAGGTGGCTTCATCCTCCGTGTGGTGGCTCCACTGAACTTTGCAAAACATGATAACCTTGCTGCGGGTGACTCGGCTGGCATACTCAAGAATCTTGACTGGTTTCTCTTCATAGGTCAAATCACTGTCCAACTGAATCGCTTCCAGCGACACTGTATCTCTTAGCGGTATATCAGCCATCTCTGCGTGGCACTTCTTCAACTGGGAAACATGGAACACGTCGTGAACTCCTGACAATCCTTCGGGCAATTCCAACTTGTAGGCTACTTCTCCCATACGCTCCACAACTTTGTATGGTCCTACAAAACTGGCGCTAACTTTCCCTTAACTCCAAAGCGCTTAACTCCTCGAAGTGGAGATACTCGAAGATAAACTCGGTCTCCGACTTCGTAAACTGTCTCCTTGCGTTTTGAATCTGCGTAGCTCTTCTGTCTGGACTGGGCTACCTTGAGCCTATCGCGAATCAATTTTACTTTCTGTGCAGACTCCTTAATTAGATCTGGTCCAAACAACTGACGGTCTCCAACTTCATCCCATGATAACGGGGTCCTGCACCTCCTTCCGTGCAAGGCTTCGAAAGGGGACATTTTCAAACTGGATTGATAACTATTGTTATAAGAGAATTCTGCGTATGGCAAATTCTCATCCCAACTAGATCCGTAATCTAGCGCACAAGCTCTGAGCATATCCTCCAAAATCTGATTGACTCTCTCGGTCTGTCCATCTGTCTGCGGATGGAAAGCTGTACTGAACTCTAGCCTGGTACCCAAAGTTTCGTGCAACTGATTCTAGAACTTTGAGGTAAATTGGGTTCCTCTATCTAATACAATGCTCCTTGGAACTCCATGCAGACATATAATTCTGGTCATGTATATCTTTGCCAACTTGGCACTAGTATAGGTAGTCTTCAGTGGAATGAAATGAGCTACCTTTGTCAAATGATCGACTATAACCCATATCGAGTCATAGCCTGAATGAGTTTTGGGCAATCCTGTGATAAAATCCATGCCTAGCGTATCCCACTTCCATTCAGGTATCGGCAATGGTTGTAGCAATCCTGCTGGCTTCTAATGCTCTGCCTTTACTCTCTGACATACATCACAAACGGCTACATACTCCGCAATATCCTTCTTCATTCCGGTCCACCAGAAAATATCCTTCAAATCCAAATACATCTTGGTATTTCCTGGGTGAATCGAATATGGTGAATCATGGGCCTCTTGCAGAATCAATTTCCTGATATCCGAATCATTAGGCACATAAACACGGTCTTCAAACCATAAGGTATCGTGCTCATCCTCACGAAATCCTTTAGCATTTCTTTTGCTCATTTTATCCTTAATAGAAGCAATCTCCTTGTCATTCTTCTGGGCTTCTCTGATCTTATCCATCAACGTAGACTGAATCTCCAATGTTGCTACATAGCCTCTCGAAACTATCTCCAAACATAGTTCACGAAGATTTTCGGCTAACTCCCTTGGTAAATCTCCCGTCATTAAGGTGTTGACATGACTTTTACGGCTCAACGCGTCAGCTACTACGTTAGCCTTACCAGGGTGATAATGCAATCTCATATCATAATCCTTGATGAGTTCCAACCATCTCCTTTGCCCGAGATTCAACTCCTTCTGTGTGAAAATATACTTCAAGCTCTTGTGATCCATGTACACCTCACAATGGTTTCAAATGAGAAAATGTCTCCAAGTTTTCATTGCATGCACTATGGCTGCTAACTCCAAATCATGCGTAGCATAATTCAACTCATGAGGCTTAAGCTATCGTGAGGCATATGAAACAACTCTTCCTTCCTGCATAAGCACTGCTCCAAGTCCTTGACGTGAAGCGTCACAATACACCTCATAATCCTGGTCTGATCTGGCAAAATCAACACTGGTGATGTAACCAAGCGTTTCTTCAACTCCTGGAAACTAGCCTCACATTCCTCGGTCCATATGAACTTGGTATCCTTCTTCAACAACTCCGTCCTAGGTTTCGCAATCTTCAAGAAATTTTCAATGAATCTCCGGTAGTATCCTGAGAGTCCAAGAAAACTCCGGATCTCTCCAACCGTTGTTGGCGCTTCCCAATTTGTCACAGTGTCAACCTTGGTGGGATCTACTACTATATCTTCTCCAGATATAACGTGTCCGAGGAATCCAACTTCCTTCAACCAAAACTCACATTTGCTAAACTTGGCATATAACTGATGTTCTCTGAGCTTACCAAGTACCAAACGCAAATGCTCCTTATGCTCCTCTTCATTCTTCGTGTAAACCAGGATATCATCAATGAACACTACGACGAACTTATCCAAAAACTCCATAAACACTTTGTTCATCATGTTCATAAAATATGCAGGTGCGTTAGTCAGGCCAAATGACATAACGGTATACTCGTATATCCCATACCTGGTGGTAAAAGTTGTTTTAGGTATATCCTGTTCTCGAATCTTCAACTGATGGTATCCCGATCACAGATCGATCTTGGAAAATACCTTAGCTCCTTGCAATCGATCAAACAGATCATTGATCATCGGTAGTGGGTACTTGTTCTTGATGGTTACTTCATTTAATCCTTGATAATCAACAACCATTCTTAATGATCCATCCTTCTTCTCCACTAGAAGTACTGGCGATCCCCAAGGTGAAGAACCTGGGCGAATATAACCCTTATCCAATAACTCTTTTATCTGCTTCTTAATTTCTTCCAAATCCTTTGCGGGCATTCTATATGGTCTCTTAGATATTGGCCCTGTGCCTGGCAAAAGCTCAATCAAAAACTCAATGTCTCTATCCGGTGGCATGCCTGGCAACTCTTTTGGAAATACATCAGGGAAATCCTTCACTACTGGTACTTCCTCCTGCACAACTCCTGTTAGGCAATTTACTTGAGTCCTTCTCGGCACATGCCGGGATACATACTTGATCCTTCTCCCTTCTGTGGTTGTAAGAAAAATTGACTTACTGGCACATTCAATGTTCCCTTCATAGTTCGATAACCAATCCATGCCTAATATCACATCCAAGCCTTGAGATTCCAATACTATTAGGTCTGAGGGAAATACGTAGTTACCAATCCTTAATGGTAACCGATCACACCATAGACTAGCCATATACTCTGCTCCAGGCGAGGTTACTAACATGGGTGATCTAAGGTCTTGGGTTGGCAGTTTATAATTATCCACAAATCCCCTTGATATGTATGAATGCGATGCACCAGTATCAAAAAGAATGAGTGTAGTAAATGACTTAACCAAAAACTTACCTATTACTGCACCGGGCTGGGCTTCAACCTCCTCCACATTTACGTGGTTCACCTGTCCCCTATTGAAAGGGTTCGGCTTCTTCCCAGAGCTTCCATTGCCATTTCCATTCTGGGCTTCAGGACATTCATTGGCATAATGTCCGGTCTTCTGGCACTTAAAGCAAGTGACTTGGCTCAGGTCTCTCTTGGATGGGGTTGATGGGTTTGTACGGTTCTGGCCGTTGCTTCCTCCATTCCCATTACCATTCTTGGTGCATTATGATTGTGTGAGCTACCTCCTCCATGGGTATGCTGAAAATGTCCTCCTGGTCTAGGGGTAAAACATGGCTTCTGCTGAGCTCCTGAATTGTACTTCCCTTGTCCATACTTCCTCTTACGGTTCTCAATTTGCTACTGCTTCCCTTCAATCATGAGAGCACGATCTACCAACTCCTGGTAGTTGTTGAAGGTTGCTACCATCAACTGCATGCTCAAGTCATCCTTCAGTCCTTCCAGACACTTCTCCTGCTTAGCTGCATCTGTAGCAACATCATCTGGGGCATAACATGCTAGCTTACTAAAGTCCTCCACATACCGGCCAACTGTCTATCCTCCTTGGTGCAAGTTGCGAAACTCACGCTTCTTCATGGCCATAGCTCCTGCTGAAACATGGGCAGTACGGAAAGCCTGCTGGAATTGGTCCCATGTGACAGTGTCGACAGGGAAAGTGGTTGTGAAATTCTCCCACCATGATGTTGCGGGTCCTTCAAGCTAATGTGCGGCAAACTTCACCTTTTCCGCATCTGTGCATCCTGCCGTGGTCAACTCCCTTGTTGTCTTGCGGAGCCAATCATCTGCTAATATCGGCTCGATGCTACTAGAAACACCGGTCGATTCAGCCTAAGAAAACGGGCTAAGTGATCAACAGGTGGTGGTGGTGGTGGGTTGTTGTTGTTGTTCCCCTGATTCTGATTCTGGACTAGCAACTGCATCAATTTGTTCTGCTGCTGGATCAACTAAGTGAGCTTCGGTGGGAAGGTAAATCCGGGGTCACGTCTCGGAGGCATCTGAGGGTTTAGAAAAGATGAGATTTAATAATAGAGAGGGGTCTAGAGAGAAAACACTACCCATATGCACATGAGGCAAAAGCAAACAATTCACTTCATTCAATCAAACAAGGGCATACAATTGATTTAACTATCGCAAAAGTGCTCGGACTACTATATTTACATGGTGGACTACTACTACTGTTGGGATGGTCTTCTAGAAATATTCTTCGGTTGCCGACTCCATGATATCTGCTCAAGCTTCATCAACATAGTCATCATCGCTATCATCTGGATCCGAGTCGGTGTTGTCGATGATGATGTAGTCTTTCGGGCGAATCTCTTTGGGTTCTTCGTCTTCTTCTACTGGTGTAGGGCCTCCCATAAATATTCCGATCTTCTTGATCAAGTCGTCATTCTTCTCCACCAGTACTTCGATTTCCTCTTAATAATCTTCACGTGTGGCCTTGAGTTCTTCCTCCAGTTCCTTTATTCTTGTCCTCGCCTTTTTCAGATCTATCATGTCGGCGCACATCTGGTTCTCCTGACGTCGGATGTGCTGGTTTAACTCCTAGACAAAAGATGCAAGTGATCTATCCTTCTTGGTGCTGATCATCTCCCAGTGCTCATCTCGGCGCCCACAAATCTGGTAGATAGTATCCTTGAGATCATTGCGGTAAACTTCTCCAATGCGTCCCATGGCGATGTGAGCTGCCATGCTCTTTCCTAGACTCCATGTTGGTGCATAAAATGAAAACTCTATGGGCTCAGTGACTGGCATGAACGTCCTTCCTGGAACTTGAACTTGAATCATCCATCGCTCCTCTTCCGGTAGAGTGGCGTTGTAGGTTCCGGTGAAGCTTGGTACTCCTATGTTCAGATATCTAGTGACTTCCTTCAAGTGACGTCCAAAGGGTGTATCTTCATCCGGTTGTGTGAACTTGTTCCTTGCATCCGCCATCCTAAAAGAGTAGAAATACGAGAGGTCAGAATGAGAAGAGTGAGTAGTGATCTAGGGCTTTAGCTTAGTTGTCGTGTCCTACAGTCAGCGTGTGCTCTGATACCATCTTGTATCGACCAGACCTCAAACGGTCCAATCTCTGTGCTCAGGTGTCATCCCTGGATCAGTAATGCAGACACCACACAGTACTTGAAGGATTTATAACAGACTAGCAATCACACACTTATTACATCGAGTGTCTCAAAAGAGAACTTATTACAATAACAATGGCTTAAGGCCATCTAATAACGATAACAGCGGAAGGCTTGGAAGATAAGTGAGTCCATCAACTCCAACGGCATCACTGAGTATAGAACCACGACCTAAAAGGCACCTTACTCATCGTCTGGAAAGTCTGCAACATGAACGTTGCAGCCCGAAACGGGTCAGCACATGGAATATGCTGGCAATGTAACACATAGAGAATGATAGAAGAATAAAACTATACTACATGCATATTTGGCTGGTGGAAAGCTCTATGGTTACAGTTTTGCGTAAAGCCAATTTTTCCCTACTACAAAGGAATAAATTTTATTTAACTATCATGGTAGTTGTTAAACATTGAGAATGGTTGACAACATTCTCAATCCCAATTAAGCATCATCATTAAAAATCCAACAAAATTAATTAGAGTAACATGATGAGATTCACATGATAATCCAGGTACTAGATACTCAAGACGTCCATAACCAGGGACACGACTAATCATGATTAGTTTATACACTCTGCAGAGGTTTGCGCACTTTTCCCCACAAGACTCGATCTCCTCCGTTGGATTTCTCGCACTACAGGGTGTTTGAGAAACGGATGACCGAGACATAGTCTTTCAGAAGCGCTAGCACCTTACGATCGGGTAGACCGTACCACCTACATCCCCTACATCTGCTAGTCTACCACTGTAAGAGTTCGCACGACTTAGTCAACTATGCTAGAGCCCATAGTAGCTTGTGGCTGCACACAGAAGTTTCTAGCATGAATAATCTCATGATCCCTTTGAGCCTGGGTGGCGGTCCAAAGAAAAACAGGCAATCGCTGGAATACCCAGGTGCCTCAATCCACCCAGATGTGTATTTAAGTTGCCACCTTAGATAAACCATTAAATTATCAATCTCACATCTGTCATGGATTTCACTCACCCAATCCACGTCTACTGGCATAGCATGGCATAACAAACAAACGTAGAAGTAACTCCCAAAGGTTTGATAATAACAGGTAAAAGGTACTACCTCATTTACTTCCCGAACCCACAATTTAATTAGATCCTAAATCAATTCAATGTGTGAGGATTGATCTAATGCAATAAAACTGGGTAATAGCATGGTATGATCAAAGTGTTACTTGCCTTGCTGATGATGCGTGAAACCTAGCGATTCGAAGTAGCAAGCGGCGCACTCCGGGTACTCTATTGCAAATAAACAAGCATACAATAAGTACTCGACTAATGAATAGGTAAAACTCGAATAAAAGATCTAACCAGATGGTTCAACTTAAGAACTCCGGTTGGCAAAAAGAACCAAATCGAACGAAGCAACGAAAGACAAACGGCAAAAGAAAAAAGCTTCGTTTACTAATCTGAATCTAGGGCAATTTTTACTGAGGCAAAAACTTGTTTGAGTTGGTTAAACGGAAAGAGTGTTTCGAGACGAAAATCCAGGCGCTTGAATCGCCTGATTCCAACAAACAAGCGAAAAGTTAAAATAAAACGAACATCGGATCAAAAATCGCGATCAGAAAATCGCGGATTTAATCCGAGAAATAGAAAAACGACGAACAGAATAACGAACGAATGTTTGTTTTCTGGAACTAAACGATGAATGTGTTCGTTAAAACGAACGGACGAGCGAACGCTCGCTAAATAAATAAACCGGAGAAAAACCATTCTATTTAAAAAACGAAAACTCGGGTTTTCTAAAAAAACCGAACCGACTTTTCTCAGAAAACCGGAGCGGCGGCTACCTCGGCTCGGGGCTCCGGCGGGGCTCCGGCGGCGGCGGGTGGTGCGGGGCGGCGGGGCTCCGGCGGTGGCGGGTGGTGCGGGGCGGCGGCTGCGGGCGGCGGCAGGGGCGGCAAGCGGCGCCGGGCGGCGTGCGGCGATGGCGGCTGCCGGCGGTGGCGGCGCGGGTGGCGTGGGGAGGCGGCGGCGGTGTGGGGCGGGTCCAGGGGGTCCGGCGGGGTTTATAAAGGGGGGGGGGAAGGCGGCGACTTGGGGAAGGGGATGACCTCGGGAGGCGGGTCCTTCCCGGACTCGGCGGCGGCGGCGGTCTGGACTCCTGTCCCGACCTGGGCGGGAGGCAGCGGCGGCTGGCTGGGCCGGCCTGCTTGGCTGGGCCCTTGGCCCAGTCGGGCGCAGAGTCTCTTTTTTTAAACAATTTCGCCGCGACTAAAAAAATTCTAGAAAAATAAATAAATTCTAAAAATGCCAAAACAAATTTTCCCCGTCTAAATAAAATATTTAGAACAGGATGAACATTTTTTGGCCCTAAATGCAATTTTTGAAAACGTGCAATTTTTCCTAAATTCAAATAAAATAGCAATAAGACCAAAATAAAATCTTATTTGATTTTTTATTAAATCCCCGATATTTCTTTATTTTGGGAAAGTCATTTTATTCCCTCTCTTATAATTTTCATAATAGAAATAATTGAAGATAAAATAAATAAAATCAAATGATCCTATTTTCAAAATTTGAGACAACTCAAATATGAAAATAACGAAATCCCCAACTCTCTCTGAGGGTCCTTGAGTTGCGTGAAATTTCTAGGATCAACCAAAATGCAATAAATATGGTATGCAATAATGATCTATTGTATAACATTCCAAATTAAAAATTTGGGATGTTACATGAACTTAGCAATAGAGAAATAAAATTAATTTTGCAAAAGACTGTCAATAGGCCCCGGAAGAATTGGTCTAAGAAATTAGATGATGCACTTTGGGCTTATAGAAAACCTTATAAAAATCATATATGTATGTCTCCTTATAAAATGGTCTATGGAAAAGCTTGTCATTCGCCTTTTGAGTTAGAACATAAAGCATATTGGGCAATCAAAGAACTCAACTATGATTTCAAACTTGCTGGTGAAAAGAGGTTATTTGATATTAGTTCATTAGATGAATGGAGAACCCAAGCTTATGAAAATGCCAAATTATTTAAAGAAAAATTTAAAAGATGGCATGATAAAAGAATCCAAAAGCGTGAGTTTAAAGTTGGGGAATATGTTCTTTGTACAACTCTCGTTTTAGATTCTTTGCAGGAAACTCCTCTCCAAATGGGAAGGACCCTATGTTATCGAGGAGGTTTATCGGTCTGGAGCTAAGAAAATAAATAATGCAGAAGGTACTAACCGAAGGTTGTTAATGGACAACGAATAAAAATTATATCTCAGGTACGCCCATTAATGTTGAAAGTAATATTATCCAAACTTTGACACTGGAAGAACACATAAAAGAGTCCTTTCGGAACACTCCAGAATCGTTAAAAAGAGGAGGTACATGATACGGTAAGCAAACGGACTCCGAAAAATCCGCAAATATTTTTTGTCAGTTTTGGAATATAACAAAAATTAGGAAAATAAGAAACAACCAGGAAGCATACCCTGGTGGGCAGAAGACACCAGGGCGTGCCTGGCTTGCCAGGCGCGCCCAGGTGGGTTGTTCCCACCTCGGGTACCTTCCGGACTCCGTTTTTCTATAGCTTGCTTGTTTCCCAAGATAAAAATCTTTATATACCCCCCGAACCTATTGACCACCGTATTATGGAGAAATCTTCTATTTTCTTCTCTTGCGGTTTTCCTGATAGATCTAAAAATATGTCATCCCAAGACTCTGAGGGTGAGAGCTATGTTGCTGATTTTGTCGCAAGCCCCAAGTCCTATGGGGATGTGGACCATTATGGCTAGACCACAGATGAAGAGGAAGACTATTACCCTAGGGAGAAGGAGGAGACGAGCTCAGATGAGGACGAAACCCTGTTGCCTCAACCTAGGGACATGCATATAGAATTCAAGAAGTCAAGCCTCCCCGACAAAGCAAAGAGGCCTAAGGTTCAGTTCATACCCTTCCGCCTTTTGCAGGAAAATAAGCAAGGTCTATGCAAAAAGGTATTGGAGCTTGAGCAGGAGGTCAGTGAGTTAAAGGAGAAAAATTCCATCCTCAAGCGTAAGCTAAGGAAGAAGGACAAACTCTCTACACCACCACCACCTTCTTCTTCATTACCAAAAGAAAATTGAGTATCGGGTATGGGCACTCCCCTTGGCTTCCACCAAGCTTGGGGGGTGCCCCGGTATCGTATCACCTCCACTATCTTTTGCCTTTACTTATTTTAGTTCGATCCATAGTCATCTTTTGCTTTAGAAGAATAAAATTTTAGTTAGATCCTTTATTTCCGAAGAGTTTTGCTTAGTGATCTATATTTGTAATCGTGTGCGAGATATATATATATATAATAAAGTTTAGTTTGAGTTTTTGCTTTCTTTACCTTCTTGTTGGAATAAAAAGAAAGGAAATAAATAAATAAAGGAAATAAATTAAAAGATCTTATGCTAATCTTATGGTAGGTGATGACACCACATAAGGAAAAGTATAAGTAGAAAATTTAGTTAAAGATTGACAAACATAGTATTAGTCAATGATGCAACTCATGAAAGAATTAATAAGGGAAGAGAAGATTCACATATAAATATACTATCCTGGAAATCTTTGTGATTGTGAGCCCCCATCAAAATATTATATGCCAAAATTGTTGACGTTTGGACAAGGAAGACAACTTAATGATTTATGTTTGTTCATATTCACATATAAGTCATATTGTCATGGATCCTTTAACATGTGGTGCTTGCCCCTATCTTTGCTAGCCAAAAATTCCGCACTAAGTAGAGACACTACTTGTGCATCCAAAAACCCTTAAACCCAAAACTTATTTTCAAGTGTCCACCATACCTACCTAAGGATTGAGTCAGATCCTTCAAGTAAGTTGTCATCGGTGCATTAAGGCAATAAAAATTGCTTCTAAAAGTGTGAGATCATTTAGTGTAAGAGAAAATTGAGCGTTGTACGAACTTGTGATGGTGAAGAATAAAAGTGACATACTGCATAATAAAGGTTGCCATCACAAGGGGCAATACAACGTGATGTTCTTTTGCACTAAGGGGTTGAGCATACAAACAAATAAGCACATGGCAACCTATGCTTCCCTCTGTGAAGGGCCTATCTTTTACTTTTATGTATTTACTTTTATGCAAGGAGTCAAAGTTTTCTCTCTATTCCTTTTTATTTCTCTCCTTTGGCAAGCATCATGTGGTGAGGAAAGATCTAGGCACATATGTCCAGTTGAATATGGGTAGCACGAGTTATTATTGTTGACATCACCCTTGAGGTGAATACATTGGGAGGCGAAACTATAAGCCCCTATATTTCTATGTGTCTGGTTGAAACATTTTGCTCATGTGTATGCGGTGACTGTTAGCAATCATAGAAGACTATATGATGGTTGAGTATGTGGACTTGCCTAAAGGCTCCGATACGTGACCCTTCCTGAAAAGATGATGAATTGTAGTTGCAAAGTTGACTGAGAACATAGTTTGTTGGTTTCTAATAAAGTTTATGCTTTATACTTTGATAGTGTGATGAATTGTTGCCTATTCATGAGAAGTCTATGATAAAAGTTTTATGTAAAAGTATGTTGTTGTTATAATAATTCACATGATGATTCTATGTCCGTATTTTGTTTTTACGATACCTCTCTCTCTAAGCATGTGGACATGTTTTTCGATTTCAGTTTTCGCTTGAGGACAAGCGAGGTCTGAGCTTGGGGAGTTGATACGTCCATTTTTCATCATGTTTTCCTACTGTTATTTATGATGTTTTTATGCATAATAATGATTTTTGGAGTAATTCTAATGCCTTTTCTCTCCTAAGATGCAAGGTACTGATAACCCACAAGTATAGGGGATCGCAATAGTTTTCGAGGGTAGAGTATTCAACCCAAATTTATTGATTCGACACAAGGGGAGCCAAAGAATATTCTCAAGTATTAGCAGTTGAGTTGTCAATTCAACCACACCTATAAACTTAATATCTACAGCAAGGTATTTAGTAGCAAAGTAATATGATAGTAATGGTAACAGTGGCAAAAGGTAACAGTAGCAAAAGTAATATTTTAGGGTTTTATAGTGATTGTAACAGTAGCAACGGAAAAGTAAATAAGCGAAGAACAATATATGGAAAGCTCGTAAGCAATGGATCAGTGATAGAGAATTATGCCGGATGCGATCGATCATGTAACAGTCATAACCTAGGGTGACAAAGAACTAGCTCCAGTTCATCAATGTAATGTAGGCATATATTCCGAATATAGTCATACATGCTTATGGAAAAGAACTTGCATGACATCTTTTGTCCTACCCTCACGTGGCAGCGGGGTCCTATTGAAAACTAAGGGATATTAAGGCCTCCTTTTAATAGAGTACCGGACCAAAGCATTAACACATAGTGAATACATGAACTCCTCAAACTACGGTCATCACCGGGAGTGGTCCCGATTATTGTCACTTCGGGGTTGCCGGATCATAACACATAGTAGGTGACTATAGACTTGCAAGATAGGATCAAGAACTCTCATATATTGATGAAAACATAATAGGTTCAGATCTGAAATCATGGCACTCGGGCCCTAGTGACAAGTATTAAGCATAGCAAAGTCATAGCAACATAAATCTCAAAACATAGTGGATACTAGGGATCAAACCCTAACAAAACTAACTCGATTACATGATAAATATCATCCAACCCATCACCGTCCAGGAAGCCTACGATGGAATTACTCACGCATGCGGTGAGCATCATGAAATTGGTGATGGAGGAAGGTTGATGATGACGATGGCGACGGATTCCCCTCTCCGAAGCCCCGAATGGACTCCAGATCAGCCCACCCGAGAGAGTTTAGGGCTTGGTGGCGGCTCTGTATTGTAAAACATGATGAATCCTTCTCTCTGATTTTTTCTCCCTGAAAGTGAATATATGGAGTCAAGGTTGAGGTCGGTGGAGCGTCAGGGGGCCCATGAGGCAGGGGGCGCGCCCAGGGGGTAGGGCGCGCCCCCACCCTCGTGGACAGGTGGAGGACCCCCTGACGTGGATTCTTCTTCCAGTATTTTTTATATATTCCAAAATAATTCTCCGTTCATTTTCAGGTCATTCCAAGAACTTTTATTTCTGCACAAAAATAACACCATGGCAATTCTGCTGAAAACAGCGTCAGTCCGTGTTAGTTCCATTCAAATCATGCAAGTTAGAGTCCAAAACAAGGGCAAACATGTTTGGAAAAGTAGATACGACGGAGACGTATCAACTCCCCCAAGCTTAAACCTTTGCTTGTCCTCAAGCAATTCAGTTGATAAACTAAAAGTGATAAAGAAAATTTTTTACAAACTCTGTTTGCTCTTGTTGTTGTAAATATGTAAAGCCAGGATTCAAGTTTTCAGCAAAGATTATGAACTAACCATATTCACAATAACACTTAGGTCTCATGTTTACTCATATCAATGGCATAATCAGCTAGCGAGCAACAATAACAAATCTTGGATGACAACACTTTCTCAAAATAATCATGATATGATATAACAAGATGGTATCTCGCTAGCCTGTTCTGAGACCGCAAAACATAAATGCAGAGCACCTTTAAAGATCAAGGACTGACTAGACATTGTAATTCATGGTAAGAGAGATCCAGTCAAGTCATACTCAATGTAAACTAATATTAATGAATGCAAATGATAGCGGTGCTCTCCAACTGGTGCTTTTTAATAAGAGGATGATGACTCAGCATAAAAGTAAATAGATAGGCCCTTCGCAGAGGGAAGCAGGGATTTGTATAGGTGCCAGAGCTCGGTTTTGAAATAGATATAAATAATATTTTGAGCGGTATACTTTCATTGTCAACATAACAACCGAGAGATCTCGATATCTTCCATGCTACACACATTATAGGCGGTTCCTAAACAGAATGATAAATTTTATACTCCCCCTCCACCAACAAGCATCAATCCATGGCTTGCTCGAAACAACGAGTGCCTCCAACTAACAAGAGTCCCGGGGAGTTTTGTTTGCAGTTATTTTGATTTGATTTGCATAAAGCATGGGACTGGGCATCCCGGTGACCAGCCATTTTCTCTGAGTGAGGAGCGGAGTCCACTCCTCTTGAGAATAACCTGCCTAGCATGGAAGATACAGACAACCCTAGTTGATACATGAGCTATTCGAGCATACAAAATAGAATGTTTATTTGAAGGTTCAGAGTTTGGCACATACAAATTTACTTCGAACGGCAGGTAGATACCGTATATAGGTAGGTATGGTGGACTCATATGGAACAACTTTGGGGTTTATGGAATTGGATGCACAAGTAGTATTCCCGCTTAGTACAAGTGAAGGCTAGCAAAAGACTGGGAAGCGACCAGCTAGAGAGTGACAACAGTCATGAACATGCATTAAAATTAATCAACACTGAATGCAAGAATGAGTAGGATATAATGCACCATGAACATAAATATCCTAGAGGCTATGTTGATTTTGTTTCAACTACATGCGTGAACATGTGCCAAGTCAAGCCACTCGAATCGTTCAAAAGAGGATACCACCCTATCATACCACATCACAAGCATTTTAATAGCATGTTGGCACGCAAGGTAAACCATTATAAAGTCCTAGCTAATTAAGCATGGCATAAGAAACTACAATCTCTAATTGTCATTGCAAACATGTTTCTTTCATAATAGGCTGAATCAGGAACGATGAACTAATCATATTTACAAAAACAAGAGAGGTCGAGTTCATACCAGCTTTTCTCATCTCAATAAGTTCACCATATAATCATCATTATTGCCTTTCACTCGCACGACCGAATAGTGTGGATAATAATAATAGTGCACGTGCATTGGACTAAGCTGGAATCTGCAAGCATTCAATTCAAGAGAGAAGACAAGGTAATATGGGCTCTTTGCTAGATCAAAAATAATGCATAAAAGAGCCATTCAACATTTTCATTATGGTCTTCTCCTCTCGACCCCCAAAGAACAAGAAAAGAAATAAAACTATTTACACGGGAAAGCTCTCAACAAGCAAAAGAAGAACGAGAAATCTTTTTAGGTTTTCTTTTTAATTACTACTACTACAGCATGAAAAGTAAACTAACTAAAAGCTACAACTATTTTTTTGGTTTTTCTAAGGTTTATCAAACACACAAAAAGAAAGCATAAAAAGGGAAATGAACTAGCATGGGTATTACAATGAAAAAGTATGAGCGCCGACAACTAGCATGAGTGTGTGAGCAGGAATGTAATGTCGGTGAGAGATACATACTCCCCCAAGCTTAGGCTTTTGGCCTAAGTTGGTCTATGGCCATGGCTGGCCTGGTGGATATCCAAAGTTATAGTTGGGGTCGTACTGAGATGCAGCGGCAATTGCCTGATGAGCTGCAGCTTGGAGGCGAGCTATCTCCACCCTCCTCTCGTACTCGGTCGCCTCCTCCCTGGTTATAACATATCTCCCCTTTGCCTAAAAGTCAAAGAAAGTAGGAGCAGGGAGAGCGATGTGATAGGTGCATCATCTGTCAAAGATTAGTCAGTACTGGAGGAACTGATCGTTCCTCTCAACAAACTGATGACGAACCATAGCATCATAATCTAAATAAGCAGGAGGCAACTCAATATCATATCCACGTATGGGTATCTCAAGAAAGTTAGCTATACGAGTTGCATAAATTCCACCAAAGAAATCTCCATGAATACGATTATTATGCAACCTATGTGCAACAATATCCCCCAACTTGTATTGTTTATCTCCTAATACATCACTCTTGAGAACACTAAGATCTGGCACACACATGTGACATGCTTCATCCTTACCATTAATGCATCTACCTATGAAGAGAGCAAAATAATGTATAGCAGGAAAATGAATGCTCCCTATAGTAGCTTGCGTCACATCCCTAGATTCCCCCACAGTTATACTAGCAATAAAATCTCTAAATTCAGATTTGCGAGGTTCACTAACATTACCCCACTATGGAAGTTTGCAAGCAGTGGTAAAATCTTCTAAGTCCATTGTATAAGATTTATCATAAAGATCAAACAGGATAGTGTGAGAATTACGTGGATATGAAAATTTGAACCTTCTCACAAAGGAATTAGTTAGGTGATAGTATTGACGGCACTTATCTGCCTCGAAGCTCTCAAGAACAGCATTACGCACAAATGCTTCAAATTCCTCCTTGATTCCTGCTCGAACCATGAAGTCCTCTGATGGCCATTCACAAGGCCGCACTTGAGCGTCCCTTTGTGGTTCCTCGTCTGCATCGCGTATTGCGGGTCTGGGTCCTTGCTTCCTTGAAGAAACACCTTGGTACACTTTCCTAAACATATTTCTTCCTCTGAACAATTTCTGAAATTTTTAGTAACTTCAAAATAAAAGTGAACGAAACTCAACAATATTGATAACAACTACTCCCACAAGTGCCTAGAGGCAATATCATGCATTAAAACTACTTTTGACCATATAAATTTGACATGCAAGCTCAAGAACAAGGTCACCTAAGCAGCAAAAATTAGCAATAAATAAAGCACTTATAACACCCTCGATGCGGCTATATCTCCCACGTGTCAAAGCACGACTTAGAGGCATAACCGCATTGAAAGCAATGTCGCAAGTGAGGTAATCTTCAAACAACCCATGTAATACAATAAGGAAAAGATACATAGTTGTCTTACAATCGCCACTTCACACAAATACATGAATAAAGCATTACATCATCCAAATACAATCAAGGTCCGACTACGGAGCCAAAATAAAAGAAGAACCCCAAATGCAATACGGTCCCCGATCGACCCCAACTGGGCTCCACTACTGATCCACTAGAACGAAACAACACAAAGGACAAGATCTTCATCGGGCTCCTCCTTGAGCTTGGTTGCGTCATCTGCACGGTTCAACGGCACCTGCAAACTGGTTTTGGAAGTATCTGTGCGTCACGGGGACTCAGCAATCTCGCACCCTCGCGATCAAGACTATTTAAGCTTATGGGTAAGGTAAAGGTATGAGGTGGAGCTGCAGCAAGCGACTAGCATATATGGTGGCTAAACATACGCAAAAGAGAGCGAGAAGAGAAGGCAAAGCACGGTCGATAAAAGTATGATCAAGAAGTGATCCTAGAACATCCTACGTCAAACATTACTCCAACATCGTGTTCACTTCCCGGAATCCGCCGAGAAGAGACCATCACGGTTACACACGTAGTTGATGTATTTTAATTAAGGTCAACTTCAGGTTTTCTACAACCGGACATTAACAAATTCCCATCTGCCCATAACCGCGGGCACGGCTTTCGAAAGTTCAAATCCCTGCAGGGGTGTCCCAACTTATCCCATCACAAGCTCTCACGGTCAACGAAGGATATTCCTTCTAGCGGGAAGACCCGATCAGACTCGGAATCCCGGTTACAAGACATTTCGACAGGGTAAAACTAAACCAGCAACACCGCCCGAATGTGCCGACAAATCCCGATAGGAGCTGCACATATCTCTTTCTCAGGGCACACTCAGATTGTCCAAACTTCCGGTAGGCCAGCCCAGAGTTGCCCCTGGTGGTCACCGGCGGCTGACAGTTTGGACCAACACTCAGAGGAGCACTGGCCCGGGGGGGGGGGGGTTAAAATAATGATGAACCTTGAGTCTGCAGAACCCAAGGGAAAGAAAAGGCTAGGTGGCAAATGGTAAAACCAAGGTTGGGCATTGCTGGAGGAATTTTATTCAAGGCTAACTGTCAAGGGGTTCCCATTATTACCCAACCGCGTAAGGAAAACAAAATACGGGAACATAACACCGATATGACGGAAACTAGGGCGGCAAGAGTGGAACAAAACACCAGGCATAAGGCCGAGCCTTCCACCCTTTACCAAGTATATAGATGCATTAATTAAATAAGATATATTGTGATATCCCAACAAGTAAACATGTTCCAACAAGGAACAACATCTCCATGTTCCAACAAGGAACAAACTTCAATCTTCACCTGCAACTAACAACGCTATAAGAGGGGGCTGAGCCAAGCGGTAACATAGCCAAACAACGGTTTGCTAGGACAAGTTGGGTTAGAGGCTTGGTTCACAATATGGGAGGCATGATAAGCAAGTGGTAGGTATCGCAGCATAGGCATAGCAAAAGAGCGAGCAACTAGCAAGCAAAGATAGAAGTGATTTCGAGGGTATGGTCATCTTTCCTGAAATCCCGCAAGGAAGAAGAACGAGTCCATGAAGAAGACAAACGAACGTAGAAGAACGGGTCCTCACAAATGCGACGTTATCGGAACCAACCCGAAGAAGCAAACACCGGAAAGAAGCACACAACATAGTAAACAACCAACACATGAACATGGTATGATATGCGGGATGCGGTATGTGATGCATATGCATGATTTGACGAGGAATGATTGAACCTGGCCTCAACTTGGAAATCCAAGAGTGCCACTGGAAAGATGAGGTGATTTCGGTTGAAATCGATATAAAGATCACCGGAATCGGATGCACGGTTTGGAAATGGCAAGCAAAACAAATATGGCACCGGTATGCGATAAACAGCAAGTAGCCACCTAAATGCATCAAGATAATTATGCTACAACACTCAAACATGGCAACAAAATACATGGCAGGGATCCACTCATGATGCTTAACAAAAGATGAACACTGAGCTACGGCCAATTCATCCATTAACAGGTTCAAGCAAGCATGGCAAAAGTGCAATTGATAAACAGATTTCAGACTTAGTGAAATTAACACAAGCCTGGAATTTCAGATCAGGTAACACACTTTGGAGCATGAAAACTATATGCTACAGGAACTTAACATGGCAAAGTAAAGCATGGCATGAAGCTACTCAAAGATCTTAACAAAAGTCCCTTAGTGATCTTGAGCCAAAAGGGATCAGATAATACAATTGCAAGCATGTGAACATGGCAAAAACATAATCAGATTACAGACTTAGAGAAAAACTGGAACATGCAAATCAGATAGCGAGTAGGCATGTTTACGAGCTCGATGCACTCACTACAGAGTAAGGCATGACAATCTAAGCATGCACCCATCAAGAATACGCATTATACAAGCTAGACATGGCAAGAACAACAACATAGCATGCACGGATCAACTACAACATCTTCGGCAAAATCGCTAACAAGTAGACAATCTGCCAGGATTCACGAAATAGCAAAACTAGAGCTCGATTGACTCAAGCTAGGGTGCTCCATAATTGCAAACAAAGGCATGGATGGATAGAGCACTACAAGATTAACAAATCATCCTTACTGATCATCCCCAAAAGAGGCACCGATCACTAGGAAACAACATGGACAAATGTCATATTGATAAAAAGAGATCAAGGACTTAGAGAAATTCCAAGTCCCTGAAATCAGCACTAACGATTGCACCACTTTGCAAGCTTGTTCTAGTCACCACACACATCACAAAAATACATGGATAGCACCTCTGGAAAGATGACAAAGCATATAACAAAACTCATGTAGAGCTCAGGAGCATATCATGCACACATTAATCATGGCAAAAATGACAAATAGCTATTTGGTGCAGCTGACAATTAACTCAAATAGCTCTCTTCCAACAACATTTCGGGCATCAAGATGAGCTCAAATGAAAATGATGCAATGAGATGAAATGATGTACTCTCGGAGACGGACATTTCGATATGCTATACGCGCGAATCTGAGCAACGGTGACGATGTTAAGCCATGATGAAAATGCCCAAAATTACTGGGGACTTAGCAGATTTCACAACGAGTGTCAAATAGCTAAAGTGCACTCAGGGCGGAGGATAGGGGTTAGCTCACCACGTGGGCTTCGGCCCTTTGAGGAGGAAGCAGATGGGCCAGGAAAATGGGCCGGAGGGCGCCGCGACCCATGAGGCCAGCGGGAGGCTTGCCGTGGACTGGGCTGACAGAGATGGGCCGGCCCACGAGGCACGATGGGTCGGGGCGCTCGGAGTCGTCGTCGTCCACCTCACGAGCTCATGCACAGGGCAGGGAGCGCCGGCGTCCGGGATTCCGGTGAGGGTCTGCAGGGTCGAAGAGGCGAGGAGGGGCCGGATCCAGGTCGGATCCGCATAGATCCGAGGCGGGGGAGCCCATTCCCGGCGCTAGGACGGAGCACGGGGCATCGACAGCGGCGCTCGAAGCTCGGCTCCCATGGCGGCGGCTACAACTATGAGAGAGAAAGAGAGGGCATGCGAGAGAGCACGAGGAAGGAGGGAAAAAGGCCAGGCGGCGAGGAGCCCGCCTGAGAGATCACCGCCGGCGGCACAGCGGGCCCCGACGACGAGCTACAGCATCGAGGGGCTCCTCCCCTCGAGCGGGAACCTGGAGCGAGCACGGTGGCGGGGATCCGGGCCTGGGCGGGCCTCAGATGGGCTCGGCAGGCCTGCGGCGAAGTGGGGCGCTGGGGAGACACGTGGCGGCGCGCTAGAGGAGGAGGGAGGCGGCGCTGCTGAGGTGGCAGCCCCTGATAGGCCGAAGTGAGGTGGCAGCAGGGTGGACATGTCCGGCGGCGCGGGGAGGAGTTTGCTAGGGTTTGGACTGCGCAAAAATTCGGGGAGAGCCACATATTTATAGGTAGAGGGAGTTAGGAGAGTCCAAACGACGAGCGGTTTTCGGCCACGCGATCGTGATCGAACGACCGAGATGATGGAGGGGGGTTTAGGTGGGTTTTGGGCCAAATTGGAGGGGTGTTGGGCTGCAACACACACGAGGCCTTTTCGGTCCCTCGGTTAACCGTTGGAGCATCAAACGAAGTCCAAATGGTACGAAACTTGACAGGCGGTCTACCGGTAGTAAACCAAGGCCACATGACAAGTCTCAGTCCAATACGGAATTGTTTAACCCCCACACACGAGAAGAAGGTAGAAATGACCACCGGAGGAGAACGGAGCACCGGAATGCAAAACGGACAACGGGAAAAATGCTCGGATGCATGAGACGAACATGTATGCAAATGAAATGCACATGATGACATGATATGCAATGCATGACACGCAAGCAAAGACAACGCAACAACAGCGAATAACTGGAGGGCACCTGGCACATCGGTCACGAGGCATTACAGCACTAGAGCAAAAACTAATTGGAACATTGGAGGAGTCACATACCAAAGAATAATCCCCCAAAGCAGTTTTGTGAAATAGAGCTTTGAGCTAGGAGATCAAAAATGGCAGCAAGATGAGCTTGAACTCAGGTTTGAGCTGGTTGGTGCTTTTTGTTGGAGGAAGGAGTGTGTGATGGCTGGAATAAGTGGAGGGGATCCACCATGGGCCCACGAGGTAGGGGGGCGCGCCCTGGACCCTCGTGGCCAGGTGCTTACTCCCCTGTTGTGTTCTTAGTGTCAGATATTCTCAAATATTCTTGAAAAAATCATATTTAAATTTCAGGGCATTTGGAGAACTTTTATTTTCGGGGTATTTTTTTATTGCAAGGATAATTCAGAAAACAGACAAAAAAAATACTATTTTTTCTTTATTTAATATAAATAACAGAAAGTAAAAAGAGGGTACAGAAGTTGTGTTTTCTAACTTCATCCATCTCATGTTCTTCAAAAGGAATCCACTAACAAGGTTGATCAGGTCTTGTTAACAAACTCATTTCGAGTAACATGAAATCAGAGAAATTTCGAATAACACTATGTTACCTCAACGGGGATATGCACGTCCCCAATAATAAGAATATAATATTCTTCTTGACAGTAGGTAAAGGAAATTCAAAACCTCCAATAGTAATTGTTGAAATTTTTCCAATAGAATTGATATTGTGGACTTGAGGTTGTTTCCTCGGAAAGTGTACCGTATGCTCATTACCATTAACATGAAAAGTGACATTGCTTTTGGTGCAATCAATAACAGCCCATGCAGTATTCAAAAAGGGTCTTCCAATAATAATAGACATACTATCATCCTTGGGAATATCAAGAATAACAAAGTCCGTTAAAATAGTAACGTTTGCAACCACAACAGGCACATCCTCTCAAATACCGACAGGTATAGCAGTTGATGTGTCAGCCATTTGCAAAGATATTTCAGTAGGTGTAAACTTATTCAAATCAAGTCTACGATATAAAGAGGGAGGCATAACACTAACACCGGCTCCAAGATCACATAAAGCAGTTTTAACATAGTTTCTTTTAATGGAGCATGGTATAGTTGGTACTCATGGATCTCCGAATTTCTTTGGTATTCCACCCTTAAAAGTATAATTAGCAAGCATGGTGAAAATTTTAGCTTCCGGTATCTTTCTCTTATTAGTAACTATTTCCTTCATATATTTAGCATAGGGATTCACTTTAAGCACATCAGTCAAACGCATACGCAAAAAGATAGGTCTAATCATTTCAGCAAAGCGCTCAAAATCCTCATCATCCCTTTTCTTGGATTGTTTAGGAGGAAAGGGCATGGGTTTCTAAACCCATGGTTCTCTTTCTTTATCGTGCTTCCTAGCAACAAAGTCTCTCTTATCATAACGTTGATTCTTTCATTGTGGGTTATCAAGATTAACAGCAGGTTCAACCTCTACATCATTGTCATTGCTAGGTTGAGCATCAACATGAACATCATCATTTACATTATCACTAGGTTCATGTTCGTTACCAGCTTGTGTTTCAGCATCAGAAATAGAAATATCATTGGGATTCTCAGGTGTGTCAATAACAGGTTCACTAGAAGCATGCAAAGTCCTATCATTTTTCTTTTTCTTCCTCTTAGAAGGACTAGGTGCATCTACATTAGCTCTGTGGGAATCTTTCTCAATTCTCTTAGGGTGGCCCTCAGGATACAAAGGTTCCCGAGTCACTTTACCTCCTCTAGTTGCAACTCTAACAGCATAGTCATTATCCTTACTATTCAATTCATTGAGTAGATCATTCTGAGCTTTAAGTACTTGTTCTACTTGAGTGGTAACGATAGAAGCATGTTTACTAATAAGTTTAAGTTCACCTTTAACACTAGCCATATGATCACTCAAGTGTTCAATCCTGTAAGCATTATGTTTCAATTGTCTACCAACATAAGCATTAAAGTCTTCTTGCTTAACCATAAAGTTATCAAATTCATCCAAACATTGGCTAGCAAACTTACCAGGAGGGATTTCAGCTTTATCATATCTATAGAGAGAATTTACCTTTACTACCTGTGTCGGGTTATCAAGACCGTCTGTTTCTTCAACAGGCGGTAAATTAAGACCATGTATTTCTTCAACTGGAGGTAAATTCTTAATATCTTCAACTTTAATACCTTTTTCTTTCATAGATTTCTTTGCCTCTTGCATATCTTCAGGACTTAGAAATAGAATACCCCTTTTCTTTGGAGTTGGCTTAGGAGTTGGTTGAGGAAGTGTCCAATTGTTTTCATTAGTCAACATATTATTCAATAGAATTTCAGCTTCATCAACAGTTCTTTCCCTGAAAACACAACCATCACAACTATCCAGGTGGTCTCTGGAAGCATCGGTTAGTCCATTATAAAAGATATCAAGTATTTCATTTTTCTTGAGAGGATGATCAGGCAAAGCATTAAGTAATCAGAGAAGCCTCCCCCAAGCTTGTGGGAGACTCTCTTCTTCAATTTTCACAAAATCATATATTTCCCTTAAAGCAGCTTGTTTCTTATGAGCAGGGAAATATTTAGCAGAGAAGTAGTAAATCATATCCTGGGGACTACGCACACAACCAGGATCAAGAGAATTAAACCATATCTTAGCATCACCCTTTAATAAGAATGGAAATAATTTAAGGATATAATAATAGCGAGTTTTCTCATCATTAGTGAACAGGGTAGCTATATCATTTAGTTTAGTAAGATGTGCCACAATAGTTTCAGATTCACAGCCATAGAAACGATCAAATTCAACCAAAGTAATTATATCAGGGTCGACAGAGAATACATAATCCTTATCAGTAACAAAGATAGGTGAAGTAGCATATGTGGGATCATATTTCATTCTAGCATTCAGAGATTTTTCTTTAAGCTTAGCTACTAATAGATTCTTAAGATCACTCCTATCATTGCAAGCAAGAAAGTCTCTAGCAGTTTCTTCATCCATAACATAACCCTCAGGAATAACAGGTAATTCATATCTAGGGGGAGAATCTTCATCATCACTTTCATCAATATTATCAGTTTCAATAATTTCATTCTCTCTAGCCCTAGCAAGTTGTTCATCAAGACATTACTAAGTGGCATAGTAGTATCAAGCATAGAAGTAGTTTCATCATAAGTATCATGCATAGCAGAAGTGGCATCATCAATAACATGCGACATATCAGAATTAATAGCAGAAGCAGGTTTAGGTGTCGCAAGTTTACTCAAAACAGAAGGTGAATCAAGTGCAGAGCTGGATGTAGTTCCTTACCTCCCCTCGTAGTTGAGGGAAAAATCTTGGTTCTTTGATCTTTTAAGTTCTTCATAATGATAAGTAGATATAAATCCCAAGTGACTCAAAGAATAGAGCTATGCTCCTCGGCAACGGCGCCAGAAAATAGTCTTGATAACCCACAAGTATAGGGGATCGCAACCGTTTTCGAGGGTAGTGTATTCAACCCAAATTTATTGATTCGACACAAGGGGAGCCAAAGAATATTCTCAAGTATTAGCAGCTGAGTTGTCAATTCAACCACACCTGGAAACTTAATATCTGCAGCAAGGTATTTAGTAGCAAAGTAATATGATAGTAGTGGTAAAAGTGGCAAAAGGTAACAGTAGCAAAAGTAATATTTTTGGGTTTTATAGTGATTGTAACAATAGCAACGAAAAAGTAAGTAAGCGAAGAACAATATATGGAAAGCTCGTAGGCAATGGATCAGTGATAGAGAATTATGCCTGATGCGATCGATCATGTAACAGTCATAACCTAGGGTGACACAGAACTAGCTCCAGTTCATCAATGTAATGTAGGCATGTATTCTGAATATAGTCATACGTGCTTATGGAAAAGAACTTGCATGACATCTTTTGTCCTACCCTCCTGTGGCAGCGGGGTCCTATTGGAAACTAAGGGATATTAAGGCCTCCTTTTAATAGAGCACCGGAGCAAAGCATTAACACATAGTGAATACATGAACTCCTCAAACTACGGTCATCACCGGGAGTGGTCCCGATTATTGTCACTTTGGGGTTGCCGGATCATAACACATAGTAGGTGACTATAGACTTGCAAGATAGGATCAAGAACTCTCATATATTGATGAAAACATAATAGGTTCAGATCTGAAATCATGGCACTCAGGCCCTAGTGACAAGCATTAAGCATAGCAAAGTCATAGCAACATCAATCTCAAAACATAGTGGATACTAGGGATCAAACCCTAACAAAACTAACTCGATTACATGATAAATCTCATCCAACCCATCACCGTCCAGCAAGCCTACGATGGAATTACTCATGCACAGTGGTGAGCATCATGAAATTGGTGATGGAGGAAGGTTGATGATGATGATGGCGACGGATTCCCCTCTTCGGAGCCCCGAACGGACTCCAGATCATCCCTCCCGAGAGAGTTTAGGGCTTGGCGGCGGCTCCGTATCGTAAAACATGATGAATCCTTCTCTTTGATTTTTTCTCCCCGAAAGTGAATATATGGAGTCAAGGTTGAGGTCAGTAGAGCGTCAGGGGGCCCACGAGGCAGGGGGGCGCGCCCAGGGGGTAGGGCGCGCCCCACCCTCGTGGAGAGGTGGAGGCCCCCCTGATGTGGTCTTCTTCCAGCATTTTTTATATATTCCAAAATAATTCTTCGTTGATTTTCAGGTCATTCTGAAAACTTTTATTTCTGCACAAAAATAACACCATGGCAATTCTGCTGAAAACAGCGTCAGTCCGGGTTAGTTCCATTCAAATCATGCAAGTTTGAGTCCAAAACAAGGGCAAAAGTGCTTGGAAAAGTAGATACAACAGAGACGTATCAGGTACACACAAAGAGGGAGAATTCCGGCAGCTGAAATCTGGACCTGGAAAAGCTATGTTAGGCTACCTATTATGCACGGCTCCTAACAAGCTAAAACTTCACAGAGAATTTTTATGGAATATATGAAGAATATTGGAGCAAATAAGTACTAGAGGGGGCCCACTAGGTGGGCACAACCCACCTGGGCGCACCAGGGAACCCAGTTACGCCCTAGTGGGTTATGCTCACCCAGGCCCAGCTCCGGTGCCCATCTTCTGGTATATAAGTCATTTTGACCTAGAAAAAATAAGGAGTGGACTTTCAGGACGGAGCACCTCCGTCTCGAGGCGGAACATGGGCAGGAGCACTTTTTCCCTCTGGCGAAGCGATTCCGCCGGGGGAACATCCCTCCCGGAGGGGGAAATCATCATCATCACCAACAACTCTTCCATCTTGGGGAGGGAAATCTCCATCAACTTCTTTAACAACACCATCTCATCTCAAACCCTAGTTCTTCTCTCGTGTTCAATCTTGTTACCGGAACTATAGATTGGTGCTTATGGGTGACTTGTAGTGTTGATTACATCTTGTAGTTGATTACTATATGGTTTATTTGGTTGAAGATTATATGTTCAGGTCCATTATGCTATTTAATACCCCTCTGATCTTGAGCATGTTTATCACTTGTGAGTAGTTACTTTTGTTCTTGAGGTCACGGGAGAAATCATGTTGCAAGTAATCATGTGAACTTGATATGTGTTCGATATTTTGATAGTAGTAGCAAACAGGCCCATGCGGTGCAACGGGAGAACAAAATATCATGTGCTCGTTTGTCACCAACCTCATGGTGCAACCATCACTTGTGTGCAAACAATTAGAGGTGCTTTTTTATACTTGCGCTTGTCCCAAATGTCTCAAATGAAAAATATTAATATCATGGATGTTTCTTTATATGAGATGTCATTAGGATCTACTGTCTTCGATTAAGAAGTTTCGGCTAAAATTAGAAAAGGAGCTCAGGGTGGAGAAGGAGAAAACTAATTGGAGAAGACATACCTGGTGATTAGAAGTTATAGCTAGCTGTGCAAGCATTCATGTTTAAATTATAGATGGCGGGGCAAAGGATCAATCGCCAAGACCACCAGCACTATTGTGATTATGGGCCTTCCCATGCACATCTATCACGTCTGAGGTCGAGGCCGGCATGCTGCTCGACGTGTCGTCCCGCCACATGCATGTACAGTACCGCATCACGTCCATGTTGTGTGTGAGTGTGGCATCATATAGCTGAGTGTATTCGCCTTAGCAGAGACCAGTGTCACAGTTGGAGAACCCGGTCCATGGTGTACATACGCGTAAGCCATCTAGTCCAGCGTGATGCTCACACAGTCACACCAAGTAATCGTGTGTTTTCACGATGGGAGAGATCGGTATGCAGTCCCATGTCGAACACCTCAATGGCCACCTCAAACAGCTCAGTGATAATGTGGATATCGCGCCCATGGCTTTGATATGCAATTGAGGTCCGAGGCATACATGGAGGAGATGATGGCATCATCGGCCTGAAACGCCTGGAGCATGTGGGCAGAGGCGGTGGTTAGGGGATGATTGGGTCGAGGTTATGGGTATATATTTAACATAATGGCTAGCCTAGTCGGTTGATTATTTTGGTCCAAGCCAGACACAGAGGACGTAAGTTTCGTTAGCATCCGTTACTAATATGTCTTGCATGCATCCCTTACCAATGCGTTTTGATGACCCTATTAATTTTTGTGGGCACATGATGGCTCACATGGAACGGTGGACGACAGATGAAACATGAGCACCCGCATACGTAATTTTTTGTGCCATAAAAGAAACGGGTTAAGGCCTAATTGTGTAGCGAGCATAGGGATTGGTACGCTAACTTTCCATAGAGAGCTCCTATTGGTTGCCCGTGTGCATCCAATAGGCGAGCTTCGCTGAAGCAGGTGCACAAACAGGCCGGCCCATTCCCAAACTTTGAACGAATGAATAAATGTCACGAAAAAATATAATGGCATGTGTGGCAGTCAAACTCGCGACAACCCAATGGATAGATGTGTTGCTAACCAGTAGAGAAACCGACTGATTGTGGCAAAGCGCAGCACTAAATGTAATGTACTAAGTACATCGGTAATCGTTATTTCAATTTGTCAACATTTCTTTGGAAAAATATGAAAAAATCTTAAAAATTGTGAATAATGCATGAAAATTGTGAACACATTTCAAATTCGAACAAACTTTTAAAACATGGACAATTTTTGAAAAAGTGATCAAAATACTAAAATACATGAAGAAACTTTTGAAATTATGAATATATATTGAACAATTTTTTATATATGCTGAACAATTCTAAAATACACACCATTTTTTGATATACACTGAAAAATATTTAAACACACATTGAACATTTTTGTGATATACAATGAACAATATTCTAATACATATTGAACATTTTAGTGATATATGAAGAATAACTTTAAAATACAAAATGAACATTTGATGAAAGATGATGAACATTTTCTTAATATAGGGTGAGAAATTCCTTAAATATGATAAATATTATCATCTATAAACACCCAATGAATTTGTATAATACACAAAAAAATAAAGAAAAGTAGAAAAGAAATAAGGAATATGGAAAGCAAAAGGAACAAAACGAAAAAAACAGCAGAGTATACGTGGGCCAGACCAAACTGGGGCGTCTAGAGGTCAGCCCAATTAAATTTTATCTTTGCCTAAAAAAGTTAATTTATAGCAGACAAAATTGGGGCGTCTGGCGCTTACCATACTTGAGGTTAGACTTTCTAAATTTTCTCAATAGCATTGGCTAGGTGAGTTGGCTTGTGCGCTACGTTAGCATTACTTGCCATCCTAGTTCGACTCCAGTTGCAGACAATGCGGACAATTTTTTTATAGCAGACGGATTTTTTCTGAGTCTATTCTGAAGGAAACAATGGATGAACCAAAAGGCAATCTCAGCCGTTAATCTCTATCATTAATATAAAATCAATGGATATAAAGGGATGACGTATGGAAAACTATGAAAGTCTCTGTCCTTTAATATTAGGTATAGATGTATGTTGTGATTCCCTTCGTGGTGTCATGTGAATGTCGACTACATGAAACTTCACCATAGTTGGGCCTAAGGGAATGCATTATGGAGTAGTTATTAGATAATGGGTTGCGAGAGTGACAGAATCTTAAACCCTAGTTTATGCGTTATTCCGTAAGGGACCGATTGGATCCAAAAGTTTAATGCTATGGTTAGGATTTATCCTTAATACTTTTCTCGTTGTTGCGAATGCTTGCAAGGGGGTTAATCATAAATAGGAGGTTTGTTCACCTAAGAACAACACCTAAGCACCGGTCCACCCACATATCAAATTATCTAAGTAGCGATCACGAATTGAATCAACATGATGAAAGTGACTAGATGAAATTCCCGTGTACCCTCAAGAACGCTTTGCTTAATATAAGAGACCGTTTTGGCTTGTCCTCTGCCTCAAAAGGATTGGGCTACCTTGCTGCACTTTTTGTTACTATTATCATTACTTGCTCGTTACAAAATATATTGCTATCAAACTACTCTGTTACTTACAGTTTCATCACTTGTAGACATTACCTTGCTAAAAACCACTTATCATTTCCTTCTGCTCCTCGTTGGGTTCGACACTCTTACTTATCGAAAAGAGCTACAATTGATCCCCTATACTTGTGGGGGCATCACCTTTTCAGGTACTTTAGGATATTCTTGACCACTGTTCAGTGATCCACTCTTGGATTACTTTGGTACCTCCCTGCTAAACTTATAGCAAGGCACACATCAGGTCTGGTTCACAACATAGCATACATGATAGAACCTATGGCTGAGGCATAGGAAATGACTTTCATTTTCTCTCTATCTTCTGCGGTGGTCAGGCATTGAGTCTGACTCAACGTCACACCTTGTAACACAGGCAAGAACCCTTTCTTTGACTAATCCATTTTGAACTTCTTCAAAACTTTATCAAGGTATGTGCTTTGTGAAAGTCCAATTTAGCGTCTTGATCTATCTCTATAGATCTTGATGCCAAATATATAAGCAGCTTCATCGAGTTCTTTCATTGAAAAACTTTTATTCAGGTATCATGTTATGTTATACAGAAATTCTACATCATTTCCAAACAACAATATGCATCCACATATAGTATTAGAAATGCTATAGAGCTCCCACTCACTTTCTTGTAAATACGGGCTTCTCCAAAAGTCTGTATAAAACCATATGCTTTGATCACCTCATCAAAGCATATATTCCAACTCCGAGATGCTTTCACCAATCCATAGATGGATCACCGGAGCTTGCACACTTTGTTAGCACCTTTAGGATCGACAAAACCTTCTACTTGCATCATATACAACTCTTCTTTAAGAAATCCATTAAGGAATGCAGTTTTGACGTCCATTTGCTAGATTTCATAATCATAAAATGCGGCAATTGCTAGCATGATTCGGACAGACTTAAGCATCACTACAGGCGAAAAAGTCTCATCGTAGTCAACTCCTTGAACTTGTCGAAAACCTTTCGCGACAAGTCGAGCTTTGTAGACAGTAACATTACAATCAGCGTTGATAACCCACAAGTATAGGGGATCGCAACAGTTTTCGAGGGTAGAGTATTCAACCCAAATTTATAGATTCGACACAAGGGGATCCAAAGAATATTTGCAACTATTAGCAACTGAGTTGTCAATTCAGTCACACCTGGAGATCAATTATCTGCATCAAAGTGATCAGTAGCACAGTAATATGATAGTTTTGATAGTAGTAGCAATAGCAATAGCAAGTGTAATAGTGATAGCGGTAATTTTGTAGCAAGTGCACCAGTAACAATAGGAGTAGTACTTAGCAAGAACAATATAATAGAAATTTGTAGGCATTGGATCGGTGATTTGTTGGATGATATTCATCATGTGACAGTCATAACCTAGGGTGATACGACACTAGCTCCAGTTCATAAATATAATGTAGGCATGTATTTCGTAAATAGTCATACATGCTTATGGAAAGAACTTGCATGCCATCTTTTGTCCTACCCTCACGTGGCAGCGGGGTCCAATTGGAAACTAAGGGATATTAAGGCCTCCTTTTAATGGAGAACCAGAACAAAGCATTAACACATGGTGAATACATGAACTCCTCAAACTACGATCATCACTGGGAGTGGACCCGACTATTGTCACTCTGGGGTTGCCAGATCATAACACGTAGTAGGTGACTATAACTTGCAAGATCAGATCTAGAACATGTATATAATGGTGATAACATACACGGTTTAGATCTAAAATCATGGCACCCGGGCCCAAAGTGACAAGCATTAAGCATGGCAAGGTCATAGCAACATCAATCTCAGAACATAGTGGATACTAGGGATCAAGCCCTAACAAAACTAACTAGATTACATAATGAATCTCATCCAACTCCTCACCGACCAGCGAGCCTACGAAGGAATTACTCACTCCCGGTGGGGAGCATGATGGAATTGGCGATGGAGAAGGGTTGGTGATGACGAAGATCGAAGACCCCCCTCTCCGGAGCCCTAAACGGACTCCAGATCTGGCCTCCCGATGAAGAACAGGTGATAGCGTCTTCGTCTCGTGGAATGCGATAATTCTTTCTCGCTGATTTTTTTCCAGAAAAATAGGATTTTATAGTGTCGGTTTCAGGATCTGCGGGGCCACCAGGTGGGGACAACCCACCTGGGCGTGCCTGGAGGGGGGTGCCCTGGTGGGTTGTTCCCACCCAGGTGCCCCCTCTAGTGGTTCTTGGCTCCGGGAATTCTCTTCATTGATATAAAAAAATCCTTGCAAAGTTTCGTTCCATTCCGAGAACTTCTATTTCTACACAAAAACAACACCATGGTAGTTCTACTGAAAACAACGTCAGACCGGGGTTAGTTTCATTCAAATTATGAAAATTAGAGTCCAAAACAAGAGGAAAAGTGTTAGGAAAAGTAGATACGCTGGAGACGTATCAACTCCCCCAAGCTTAAAACCTTTGCTTGTCCTCATGCAATTCAGTTGACAAACTGAAAGTGAAAAAGAAAAACTTTTATGAACTCTTTTGCTCTTGTTTGCATAAATAATCTTAAACAACACTGATATGTCTCCATTGTATCTATAATTGTTGATTCTTCCATGCCAATATTCTACAACTTTTACATACATTTGGCAACTTTTTATACTATTTTTTGGGACTAACATATTGATCCAATGCCAAGTGTCAGTTCCTGTTTGTTGCATGTTTTTTGTTTCGCAGAAAATCCATATCAAATGGAGTCCAAACGGGATAAAAAACTTACGTAGATTATTTTTGGAATATATGTGATAGGTGGGAAAAAGAATCAACATGAGATGATGCTCGAGGGGCCCACAAGGACGGAGAGCGCGCCCCTTGACCTTGTGGACACCCCGTAAGGCGGTTGGTGCCCTTCTCCTAGCGCAAGAAAGCTAATATCTAGAGAAAAATCGTGTTAAAATTTCGGCCTAATCGGAGTTACGTATCTTCGGGAATTTAAGAAATGGTGAAAGGCCAGAAACAGGGAACGTAGAAACAGAAGGAAACATACACACACACACACACAGAGAGAGAGAAAGAGAGAGAGAGAGAGAGAGAGATCGAATCTCGGAGGGGCTCCCGCCCCTCCGCCTCCATGGAAGCCAAGGACCAGAGGGGAAACCCTTACCCCATCTAGGTGAAGGTCAAGGGAGAAGAAGAAGGAGGAGGGGGCTCTCCCCCCTCTCTCCCGGTGGCGCCGGAACGCCGCCGGGCCATCATCGTGACGGCGATCTACACCAACAACTTCGCCGCCGTCATCACCAACTCTCTCACCCTCTATGCAGCAGTGTAACATCCCTTCTCCCGGCTGTAATCTCTACTTGAACATGGTGCTCAACGCTATATATTATTTCCCAATGATGCATGGCTATCCTATGATGTTTGAGTAGATCCATTTTGTCCTATGGGTTCATTGATGATCGTAATTGGTTTGAGTTGCATGTTTTATTATTGGTGCTGTCCTATGGAGCTCTCCGTGTCGCACAAGAGTGAGGGATCCCCGCTGTAGGGTTTGCAACATGTTCATGATTTGCTTATGGTGGGTGGCGTGAGTGACAGAAGCACATACCCGAGTAAGTAGGTTGTTTGCGTATGGGAATAAAGAGGACTTGATACTTTAATGCTATAGTTGGGTTTTACCTTAATGATCTTTAGTAGTTGCAGATGCTTGTTAGATCGAGTTCCAATCATAAGTGCATATGATCGAAGAAGAGAAAGTATGTTAGCTTATGCCTCTCCCTCATATAAAATTGCAATAATGATTACCGGTCTAGTTATCAATTGCCTAGGGACACATAACTTTCTTGTGAAAAAAATCTCTCCACTAATACTAATTTAGTTGTTTCTTTATCTAAACAGCCCCTAGTTTTTATTTGTGTGCTCTTTATTATCTTGCAAACCTATCCTACAACACCTACAAAGTACTTCTAGTTTCATACTTGTTCTAGGTAAAGAGAACGTTAAGCGTGCGTAGAGTTGTATCGATGGTCGATATAACTTGAGGGAATATTTGTTCTACCTTTAGCTCCTCATTGGGTTCGACACTCTTACTTATCAAAAGAGGCTACAAATGATCCCCTATACTTGTGGGTTATCAAGACCTTTTTCTGGCGCCGTTGCTGGGGAGCAATAGTGTGGGGTGAATATTCTCGTGTGTGCTTATTTGCTTTATCACTAAGTAGTTTTTATTTGCTATTCTAAGTTGTTCTCTGTCTTTAGTTATGGATATGGAACACAAAATACCAAAAAAAAATTAGGTGTACTTGCTACTCATGGAGATGGGGAACCTCCTAAAAACCTCGATGCTCATTATGTGAAAGATATTTTGCACTACTTTAATAATCCTGAGAAAACCCCATTCAATTATATAATGGGAGACTCATTGGATCAACATGAATAATTTAGGGATTATTGCTTGACTCAAAAAGGGAAACTATTATGGGATCTAATTCATATGTTGCATTGGTATGCTCAGCAACTATGCTTGAGATATGATTATACTCGTTGCTCTAGGATGAAGGCTCCACACCTTCCCTTTTCATGCAAATTTAACAACCATGAAACCTTAGCTTATTATGCTAAAGGTATTTATGATTACTATGATGTGGAATGAATAGAAGAATTCGTTGCTTTTAAGGGTGCTTATGAAATTGAATCTTTGTTTGAATAATATGAAGCTTTTGATGATGATGTTTATAGGCCTGAAAATTTTGCTATACTTAAATATTGCTATGAGAATTATGAATACATTGCCGATATTGATGCGTTTATTGAGAATGTATGTGATGCGTTTATTGAGAAAGTCTCCGCTGTCCAAGAAGAGACTAATATTTTGCAGGAACGTATGGAAGAAGAAATTGCTGAAACTATGAGCTCATTAGATGAAAAAGATGAGGAGGAGAGCAAAGAACAAAAGGAGGAAGAGCGGATTGATCACCCGTTCCCACCTTCTAATGAGAGTAACTCTTCAACTCATACATTATTTAACGTCCCTTCATTTACCGAAGGATGATTGCTATGATCCCTTTGATTCGTTTGAAATATCCCTTTTTGACGAACTTGATGCTTGCTATGCTTGTGGCCATGATGCCAATATGAATTATGCTTATGAAGATGAACTTTCTATAGTTCCTTATGTTAAGAATGAAATTGTTGCTATTGCTCCCACGCATGATAGTCCTATTATCTTTTTGAATTCTCCCAACTACACTATATCGGAGAAGTTTGCGCTTATTAAGGATTATATTGATGGGTTGCGTTCTAGTATTGCACATGATGATTTTGATGAATATAATATGCATGTGCTTGCTTCTCCTACTTGCAATTATTATGAGAGAATAACTACATCTCCGCCTCTCTATGTTTCCAATACGATAAAATTGCAAGAAACTATTTATACTATGCATTGGCCTTTACTTTGTGTGCATGTATTGTTCTTTTATGACATGCCGATGCATAGGAAGAGAGTTAGACTTAGTTGTTGCATGATGTATGTTACTTTGTGCTCACTACTAAATCATAAATCATTGTTAATTAAAATTGGCTTTAATATACCTTGGGATCCGGGTGGATCCATTACTTGAGCACTTTATACCTAGCTTAATGGCTTTAAAGAAAGCGCTGCCAGGGAGACAACCTAAAAGTTTTAGAGAGTCATTTATTTCTGTTGTGTGCTTTTATAAAGTTTAAAGAAAGTGGGGAACCTAAAACTTTTTCAAAAAGAAAAGTGGAAATGAGAAAGACGAGCACTGTTAAAATGGGAGCTAGCCTTGAACTTTGTTCATGCCTATGGAAACTTTATGAACCTTGATTACAAAAACTTTTCAACAAAAAAAATTACCCCCTTGTACAATTCCATTGTATTATAAAAATAATGTGCCAAGATTTGCCGTTAGGATGATTAGATTTCTTGTTTGGTTTATGTGGTGCAAAAACAGAAACTTTGGCTGTAGTGCTCGATTTTACATTTTTTTACTGGAAAGTCAAACGCTTCTGAAACTTTTTGCATAGTACTTCTATAAAAATTGTTTATTTTGTCCTAATTTTACAGAATTTTTGGAGTTACAGAAGTATGATTGATGTTCAGATTACTACAGACTGTCTTGTTTAAGACATATTCTATTTTTTGATGCATTGTTTTGCTAGTTTTGATGAAACTATCAATTTTATCGGTGGTATAAGCCATAGAGAATTTATAATACAGTAGCAACAATGCAAAAATAAAATATGAATGAGTTTGCAACAATACTTGAAGTGGTGATTTGTTTTATTATACTAACGGATCTCATGAGGGTTTTGTTAAATTTTGTGTGATTGAAGTTTTCAAGTTTTGGGTGAGATCACGATGGATGAAGGAATAAGGAGTGGCAAGAGCCTAAACTTGGGGATGCCGAGGCACCCCAAGGTAATATTCAAGGACTCCCAAGCTACTAATCTTGGGGATGCCCTGTAAGGCATCCCCTCTTTCTTCTAACAATCATCGATAATTTTACTTGGAGCTATATTTTTATTCGTCACATGATATGCATAAATCTTGGAGCATTGTGTGCTTTTTATTTTTATTTTTATTTTAGTATGCTGGTATGAGATAGTCCTTGGTTGATTTATAGAATTCTCTTCGCACTTCACTTATATCGTTTGATTATGGCTTTATAGAATGCTTCACGTGCTTCACTTATATCATTCGAAGTTTGGATTGCCTATTTCTCTACACATAAAAAACCGCCATTTGTATAATGCTCTTTTGCTTCACTTATATTTGTTAGAGAGTGGTCATATCTTTTGTAGAAAGAATTAAACTCTCTTGCTTCACTTATATCTATTTAGTGAGTTGACAGGAATTAGTCATTCACATGGTTAGTCATAAAATCCTACACAAAACTTGTAGATCACTGAATATGATACGTTGATTCCTTGCAATAGTTTTGGGATATAAAGATGGTGATATTAGAGTCATGCTAGTGGGTAGTTGTGGATTTTAGAAATACTTGTGTTGAAGTTTGTGATTCTCGTAGCATGCACGTATGGTGAACCGTTATGTAACGAAGTTGGAGCATGAGGTATTTATTGATTGTCTTCCTTATGAGTGGCGGTCGGGGACGACTGATGGTCTTTTCCTACCAATCTATCCCCCTAAGAGCACGCACATAGTACTTTGTTTCAATGACTAATAGATTTTTGCAATAAGTATGTGAGTTCTTTATGACTAATGTTGGGTCCATGGATTATACGCACTCTCACCCTTCCATCATTGCTAGCCTCTTCCGTATCGTGCATTGCCCTTTCTCACCTCAAGAGTCGCTGCAAACTTTGTCGGTGCATCCAAACCCCGTGATATGATATGCTCTATCACACATAAGCCTCCTTATATCTTCCTCAAAACAGTCACCATACCTACCTATCATGGCATTTTGCCATTCCGAGATATATTGCCATGCAACTTCCATCATCATCATATACATGACTTGAGAATTTATTGTCATATTGCTTTGCATGATCGTAAGATGGCTAGCATGATGTTTTCATGGCTTGTACGTTTTTTTGATTTCATTGCTACACTAGATCATTGCACATCCCGGTACACCGCCGGAGGCATTCATATAGAGTCATATCTTTGTTCTAGTATTGAGTTGTAATATTGAGTTGTAAGTAAATAAAAGTGTGATGATCATCATTATTAGAACATTGTCCTATGTGAGGTTATCAAAATAAAAGTGGCCAAAGAAGCCCCCCCCCCAAAGAGAGAGAGAGAGGCCAAACAAGCCTACAAAAAAATAGAGAAAACACTAAAAATAAAAAATGAGAGAAAAGAGAGAAGGGACAATGTTACTATCCTTTTACCACACTTGTGCTTCAGAGTAGCACCATGTTCTTCATATAGAGAGTCTCTTGAGTTATCACTTTCATATACTAGTGGGAATTTTCATTATAGAACTTGGCTTGTATATTCCAACGATGGGCTTCCTCAAGTGCCCTAGGTCTTCATGAGCAAGCAATTTGGATGCACACCCACTTAGTTTCAGTTTGAGCTTTCATACGCTCTAGTGCATCTATTGCATGGCAATCCCTACTCCTCGCATTGACATCAGTTGATGGGCATCTCCATAGCATGTTGATTAGCCGCGTCGATGTGAGACTTTCTCCCTTTTTGTCTTCTCCACACAACCTCCATGACCATATTCTATTCCACCTATAGTGCTATATCCATGGTTCACGCTCATGTATTGCGTGAAAGTTGAAAAAGTTTGGGAACATCAAAAGTATGAAACAATTGCTTGGCTTGTCATCGGGGTTGTGCATGATTTGAATATTTTATGTGATGAAGATGGAGCATAGCCAGACTATATGATTTTGTAGGGATAAGCTTTCTTTGGCCATGTTGTTTTGAGAAGACATAATTATCTTGTTAGTATGATTTAAGTATTATTGTCTTAATGTCAAATGATAGACTATTGCTTTGAATCACCCGTGTCTTAATATTTATGCCATGATTAGATTATATGATCAAGATTATGCTAGGTAGCATTCCACATCAAAAAATATTTTCTATCATTTACCTACTTGAGGACGAGCGGGAATTAAGCTTGGGGATGCTGATACATCTCCGTCGTATCTATAATTTTTGATTGTTCCATGCCAATATTCTACAACTTTTACATACTTTTGGCAACTTTTTATACTATTTTTGGGACTAACTTATATCAAGTGCCCAGTGCCAGTTCCTGTTTGTTGCATGTTTTCTGTTCCGCAAAAAGTCCATATCAAACGGAGTCCAAACAAGATAAAAACTTATGGAGATTATTTTTGGAATATATGTGATTTTTGGGAAAAGGAATCAACGCGAGACGATGCTCGAGGGGCCCACAAGGACGGAGGGCGCGCCCTAGGGGGTTGTGGACACCCCGTAAGGTGGTTGGTGCCCTTCTTCTGGCGCAAGAAAGCTAATATCCGGATAAAACTTGTGTTAAAATTTCATCCCAATCGGAGTTATGGATCTCCGGGAATTTAAGAAATGATGAAAGGCCAGAAATAGGGAACGCAGAAACAGAAGGAATCAGATAGAGAGATCCAATGTTGGAGGGGCTCCCGTCCCTCCACCACCATGGAAGCCAAGGACCAGAGGGGAAACCCTTCTCCCATCTAGGGTAAGGTCAAGGAAGAAGAAGGAGGAGGGGGCTCTCTCCCCCTCTCTCCCGGTGGTGCCGGAACGCTGTCGGGGCCATCATCGTGATGGCGATCTACACCAAGAACCTCGTCACCGTCATAACCAACTCTCTCCCCCTCTGCAGCGGTGTAACACCCCTTCTCCCCGCTGTAATCTCTACTTGAACATGGTGCTCAACGCTATATATTATTTCCCAATGATGTATGGCTATCCTATGATGTTTGAGTAGATCTGTTTTGTCCTATGGGTTCATTGATGATCGTAATTGGTTTGAGTTGCATGTTTTTTTATTGGTGCTGTCCTATGGTGCTCTCCGTGTCGAGCAAGCGTGAGGGATCCCCTCTGTAGGGTTTGCAATATGTTAATGATTTGCTTGTGGCGGGTGGCGTGAGTGACAGAAGCACATACCCGAGTAAGTAGGTTGTTTGCGCATGGGAATAAAGAGGACTTGATACTTTAATTCTATGGTTGGGTTTTACCTTAATGATCTTTAGTATTTGCAGATGCTTGCTAGATTTCCAATCATAAGTGCATATGATCCAAGAAGAGAAAGTATGTTAGCTTATGCCTCTCCCTCATATAAAATTGCAATAATGATTACCGGTCTAGTTATCGATTGTCTAGGGACAAATAACTTTCTTGTGACAAAAAGCTCTCCACTAATACTAATTTAGTTGTTTCTTTATCTAAACAACCCCTAGTTTTTATTTGCATGCTCTTTATTATCTTGCAAACCTACCCTACAACACCTACAAAGTACTTCTAGTTTCATACTTGTTCTAGGCAAAACGAACGTTAAGCGTGCGTAGAGTTGTATCGGTGGTTGGTAGAACTTGAGGGAATATTTGTTCTACCTTTAGCTCCTCGTTGGTTCGGCACTCTTACTTATCGAAAGAGGCTACAACTGATCCCCTATACTTGTGGGTTATCAAGCACCCAGGTTTTCATCCAACATTATAACTAACCATGCCGACAATAACTCTTAAAAATTATATTAACTCATATCAATGACATAATCAGCTAGCGAGCAATAATAAGATATCTCAAACAGCAACACGTTATCAAAACAACTATGATATAATTTGACAATAGTGGTATCTCGCTAGCCCTTTCTGAGACCGCAAAACATAAATGCAGAGCACCTCCAAAGTTCAAGCAACAACTAAACATTGTAAATCATGATAGAAAAGATCCAGTCATGATGCACCAAACATTAGCTACACACAATGCATCAGCATGACAGCAATGCTCTCAGGTTCTGGCGCTTATTTTAGAGGGTGATGACACAACATAAAAGTAAATTGATAGTCCCTTAGCAGAGGGAAGCAGTGATTTGCAGAGGTGCCAGAGCTCAAGTTTTTAAAACAAAGGTAAATGATATTTTGAGACATGCACCCTTCTTGTTTACTTCAAGACCATTAGTTATCAATATCTTCCATGCTAAGCACGCTAGTGGTGGTTCCCAAGCGATAAAGTAAAGTTTATGACTCCGTTGGAGTTTTTGTTTGATTATTTGTAAGCATTTTCTGTTTGCAGTTTGGGACGGGGAATCCCTATTACCGCACTTTTCTCGTGCAATGGTGAGTGAATAAACACTCAACCTGAGAATAACCCGCTTAGCATGGAAGATACCAACTACCTCCTGTCGCTCCATGAATGATCCAGGCACACAAAAAGGATATTTATTTGAAGTTTTTAGAGATGGCACATGCAAATTTACTTAGGACGACAGGGTAATACCGCATATAGGTAGATATGGTGGACTCATCTGTAACAACTTGGGTTCAAGGTCTTTGATGTACAAGCAGAATTCCCACTTAGTACAGGCGAAGGCTAGCAAATAGGTTGAGAAGCGGCCAGCTAGAGAGCAACAATGGTTATGAACATGCATTATGCATAAGTAACATCAGACACTAGCATGAGTAGGATATGAACACCATGAACATAAGTGTCATCGAGGCTATGTTTCAACTATATGCATGAATATGTGCCAAGTCAAGCCACTCGAACATTCAGAGGAGGATACCATATCACCATACTGCATCACAATCATTTTAACACAATGTTGACATCCAAGATAAATCATTATCCACTCCTAGCTACTTATGCATGGCATGAGGAACTATAATCTCTAATTGTCATTGCAAACATGTTTAATTATAATGGGTTGAATCATGGATACTAGGTTAAACATATTTACAAAAACAGACAAGCCGAGTTCATACCAGTTTCTCTCTGCCACGACTAGTTCATCAAATATCGTCATTATTTTCTTTCACTTGCACGACCGAATGATATGAAAATAATAATAGTGCAAGAGTGTCGTGGACTGAGCTGGAATCTGCAAACATTTTATTCAACAGGAGAAGAAAAGGTAAAATGGGCTCTTTGTTAGATCAACAATAATGCATATGAGAGCCACTCAACATTTTCATCGTGGTCTTCTCCTCGGTACGACTCAATAAAAAGAAAAGGAATTCAGAGAAATGCACTGAAATATTTTTTTGGAGTTTTTGGTTTTCTTGAAGAAGCAAATAAAAGGGAAAAGCAAAAACGAGAAAAACTATTTACACGGGAAAGCTCCCAATAAGCAAAAGAAGAACAAGGAAATCTTTTTGGGGTTTCTTTTTAGTGCTACAGCTAACTACTCTAGAAAGAAAAATCAAACAGAAGCAGGAAATATTTTTGGATGTTCTCAAAGTTTTTCAGACACATAAGAAGAAAGCGAGAAAATAAATCTAACATGGATGATACAATGAAAGAGTGTGGACACCGACAAATGAAGTGTGTGAACATGAATGTAATGTTGGTGGAAATACGTACTCCCCCAAGCTTAGGCTTTTGGCCTAACTTGGTAATCAGTCAGTAGTCGAAGAAACCATGGGGTCCCATGTCGAACTGCTGAGGATCGGGCATCTGTGGATCCCACTGCTGAGGCTCCTCCTCTGCTGCAGCCTGGTTGTTCCGGTAGGCGATGATATCCACAGGCATAATCATGTATCCACCTTGTTCACATTCAGCTGTGATGAAGTTGGTGAAGGAAATATGCCCTAGAGGCAATAATAAAGTTATTATTTATTTCCTTATAATCATGATAAATGTTTATTATCCATGCTAGAATTGTATTAACAGGAAACTTAATACATGTGTGAATACATAGACAAACAAAGTGTCACTAGTATGCCTCTACTTGACTAGCTCCTTAATCAAAGATGGTTATGTTTCCTAACCATGAACAATGAGTTGTTATTTGATTAATGGGATCAAATCATTAAGAGAATGATCTGATTGACATGACCCATTCCATTACCTTAGCACCCGATCGTTTAGTATGTTGCTATTGCTTTCTTCATGACTTATACATGTTCCTATAACTATGAGATTATGCAACTCCCATTTACCGGAGGAACACTTTGGGTACTACCAAACGTCACAACGTAACTGGGTGATTATAAAGGAGTACTACAGGTGTCTCCAAAGGTACATGTTGGGTTGGCGTATTTCGAGATTAGGTTTTGTCACTCCGATTGTCGGAGAGGTATCTCTGGGCCCTCTCGGTAATGCACATCACTTAAGCCTTGCAAGCATTGCAACTAAATGAGTTAGTTGCGGGATGATGTATTACAGAACGAGTAAAGAGACTTGCCGGCAACGAGATTGAACTAGGTATTGGAATACCGACGATCGAATCTCGGGCAAGTAACATACCGATGACAAAGGGAACGACGTATGTTGTTGTGCGGTCTGAATGATAAAGATCTTCGTAGAATATGTAGGAGCCAATATGGGCATCCAGGTCCCGCTATTGGTTATTGACCGCAGACGTGTCTCGGTCATGTCTACATTGTTCTCGAACCCGTAGGGTTCGCACGCTTAAGGTTACAATGACAGTTATATTATGAGTTTATACATTTTGATGTACCGAAGTTTGTTCGGAGTCCCGGATGTGATCACGGACATGACGAGGAGTTTCGAAATGGTCGAGACATAAAGATTTATATATTGGAAGCCTATGTTTGGATACCGGAAGTGTTCCAGGTGAAATCGGGATTTTACCGGAGTACCGGGAGGTTACCGGAACCCCCCGGGAGCTAAATGGGCCATGATGGGCCTTAGTGGAAAAGAGAAGAGGCAGCCCTACATGGGCCGCGCGCCCCTCCCCTCCCTTGGTCCGAATAGGACAAGGAGAGGGGGCCAGCCCCTCTCTCTCTCTTTTCCCCCCTCCGCGAATCCTATTCCAACTAGGATTGGGGGGGGGAATCCTACTCCCAGAGGGAGTAGGACTCTCCTGGCGTGCCCTCCTTGGCCGGCCAGCCTCCCCCCGTTTAGTCCTTTATATACGGAGGCAGGGGCACCCCATAAACACACAAGTTGATCCACGTGATCTATTCCTTAGCCGTGTGCGGCGCCCCCAGCCACCATAGTCCTCGATAATATTGTAGCGGTGCTTAGGCGAAGCCCTGCAGCAGTAGTACATCAAGATCGTCACCACGCCGTCGTGCTGACGGAACTCTTCCCCGACACTTTGCTGGATCGGAGTCCGGGGATCGTCATCGAGCTGAACGTGTGCTAAAACTCGGAGGTGCCATAGTTTCGGTGCTTGATCGGTCGGATCGTGAAGACGTATGACTACATCAACCAAACGCTTCCGTTGTTGATCTACTAGGTATGTAGATCACACTCCCCCCTCTCGTTGCTATGCATCACATGATCTTGCGTGTGCGTAGGAATTTTTTTGAAATTACTACGTTCCCCAACAGTGGCATCCGAGCCTAGGTTTTATATGTTGATGTTATATGCACGAGTAGAACACAAGTGAGTTGTGGGCGATATAAGTCATACTGCTTACCAGCATGTCATACTTTGGTTCGGCGGTATTGTTGGATGAAGCGGCCCAGACCGACATTACGCGTACGCTTACGCGAGACCGGTTCTCCCGACGTGTTTTGCACAGAGGTGGCTTGTGGGTGATAGTTTCTCCAACTTTAGTTGAACTGAGTGTGGCTACGCCCGGTCCTTGTGAAGGTTAAAACAGCACCAACTTGACAAACTATCGTTGTGGTTTTGATGTGTAGGTAAGATTGGTTCTTGCTTAAGCCCGTAGCAGCCACGTAAAACTTGCAACAACAAAGTAGAGGACGTCTAACTTGTTTTTGCAGGGCATGTTGTGATGTGATATGGTCAAGACATGATGCTGAATTTTATTGTGTGAGATGATTATGTTTTGTAACCGAGTTATCGGCAACCAGCAGGAGCCATATGGTTGTCGCTTTATTGTATGCAATGAAATCGCGATGTAATGCTTTACTTTATCACTTAACGGTAGCGATAGTCGTGGAAGCACAAGCTTGGCGAGGCGACAATGATGCTACGATGGAAATCAAGGTGGCACGCCGGTGACGATGGTGATCACAACGGTGCTTCGGAGATGGAGATCACAAGCATAAGATGATGATGGCCATATCATATCACTTATATTGATTGCATGTGATGTTTATTCTTTTATGCATCTTATCTTGCTTTGATTGACGGTAGCACTATAAGATGATCTCTCACTAAATTATCAAGAAGTGTTCTCCCTGAGTATGCACCATTGCCAAAGTTCGTCGTGCCCAGACACCACGTGATGATCGGGTGTGATACGCTCTACGTCCATCTACAACGGGTGCAAGCCAGTTTTGCACACGCAGAATACTCAGGTTATACTTGACGAGCCAAGCATATACAGATATGGCCTCAAAACACGGAGACCGAAAGGTCGAGCGTGAATCATATAGTAGATATGATCAACATAATGATGTTCACCAATGAAACTACTCCATCTCACGTGATGATCGGACATGGTTTAGTTGATTTGGATCACGTAATCACTTAGAGGATTAGAGGGATGTCTATCTAAGTGGGAGTTCTTTAAGTAAATTAACTGAACTTAAATTTATCATGAAACTTAGTACCTGATAAGTATCTTGCTCGTTTATGCTTGTTTGTAGATAGATGGCTCGTGCTGTTGTTCCGTTGAATTTTAATGCGTTCCTTGAGAAAGCAAAGTTGAAAGATGATGGAAGCAATTACACGGACTGGGTCCGTAACTTGAGGATTATCCTCATTGCTGCACAGAAGAATTATGTCCTGGAAGCACCGCTGGGTGCCAGGCCTGTTGTAGGAGCAACGCCGGATGTTATGAATGTCTGGCAGAGCAAAGCTGATGACTACTCGATAGTTCAGTGTGCCATGCTTTACGGCTTAGAATCGGGACTTCAACGACGTTTTGAACGTCATGGAGCATATGAGATGTTCCAGGAGTTGAAGTTAATATTTCAAGCAAATGCCCGGATTGAGAGATATGAAGTCTCCAATAAGTTCTATAGCTGCAAGATGGAGGAGAACAGTTCTGTTAGTGAGCATATACTCAAAATGTCTGGGTATAATAATCACTTGATTCAATTGGGCGTTAATCTTCCAGATGATTGTGTCATTGACAGAATTCTCCAATCACTGCCACCAAGCTACAAGAGCTTCGTGATGAACTATAATATGCAAGGGATGAATAAGACTATTCCCGAGCTCTTCGCGATGCTGAAAGCTGCGGAGGTAGAAATCAAGAAGGAGCATCAAGTGTTGATGGTCAACAAGACCACTAGTTTCAAGAAAAAGGACAAAGGAAAGAAGAAGGGGAACTTCAAAAAGAATGTCAAGCAAGTTGCTACTCAAGAGAAGAAACCCAAACCTGGACCTAAGCCTGAAATTGAGTGCTTCTATAGCAAGCAGACTGGTCACTGGAAGCGGAACTGCCCCAAGTATTTGGCGGATAAGAAGGATGGCAAGGTGAACAAAGGTATATGTGATATACATGTTATTGATGTGTACCTTACTAGAGCTCGCAGTAGCACCTGGGTATTTGATACTGGTTCTGTTGCTAATATTTGCAACTCGAAACAGGGACTACGGATTAAGCGAACACTGGCAAAGGACGAGGTGACGATGCGCGTGGGAAATGGTTCCAAAGTCGATGTGATCGCGGTCGGCACGCTACCTCTACATCTACCTTCGGGATTAGTATTAGACCTAAATAATTGTTATTTGGTGCCAGCGTTGAGTATGAACATTATATCTGGATCTTGTTTGATGCAAGACGGTTATTCATTTAAATTAGAGAATAATGGTTGTTCTATTTATATGAGTAATATCTTTTATGGTCATGCACCTTTGAAGAGTGGTCTATTTTTGATGAATCTCGATAGTAGTAACACACATATTCATAATGTTGAAGCCAAAAGATGCAGAGTTGATAATGATAGTGCAACTTATTTGTGGCACTGCCGTTCAGGTCATATCGGTATAAAGCGCATGAAGAAACTCCATACTGATGGACTTTTGGAACCACTTGATTATGAATCACTTGGTACTTGCGAACCGTGCCTCATGGGCAAGATGACCAAAACGCCGTTCTCCGGTACTATGGAGAGAGCAACCGATTTGTTGGAAATCATACATACAGATATATGTGGTCCGATGAATATCGAGGCTCGTGGCGGATATCGTTATTTTCTCACCTTCACAGATGATTTGAGCAGATATGGGTATATCTACTTAATGAAACATAAGTCTGAAACATTTGAAAAGTCCAAAGAATTTCAGAGTGAAGTTGAAAATCATCGTAACAAGAAAATAAAGTTTCTACGATCTGACCGTGGAGGAGAATATTTGAGTTACGAGTTTGGTGTACATTTGAAAAACTTATGGAATAGTTTCGCAACTTACGCCACCCGGAACACCACAGCGTAATGGTGTGTCCGAACGTCGTAATCGTACTTTACTAGATATGGTGCGATCTATGATGTCTCTTACTGATTTACCGCTATCGTTTTGGGGGTACGCTCTAGAGACAGCCGCATTCACGTTAGATAGGGCACCATCAAAATCTGTTGAGACGACGCCTTATGAACTGTGGTTTGGCAAGAAACCAAAGTTGTCGTTTCTTAAAAATTTGGGGCTGCGATGCTTATGTGAAAAAACTTCAACCTGATAAGCTCGAACCCAAATTGGAGAAATGTGTCTTCATATGATACCCAAAGGAGACTATTGGGTACACCTTCTATCACAGATCCGAAGGCAAGACATTCGTTGCTAAGAATGGATCCTTTCTAGAGAAGGAGTTTCTCTCGAAAGAAGTGAGTGGGAGGAAAGTAGAACTTGACGAGGTAACTGTACCTGCTCCCTTATTGGAAAGTAGTACATCACAGAAACCTGTTTCTACGACACCTACACCGCACCAGAGTGGTACGGTAATCCTGTTCTAGAAGTCATGCTACTAGATCATGATGAACCTACGAACTATGAAGAAGCGATGGTGAGCCCAGATTCCGCAAAATGGCTTGAAGCCATGAAATCTGAGATGGGATCCATGTATGAGAACAAAGTCTGGACTTTGGTTGACTTGCCCGATGATCGGCAAGCAATTGAGAATAAATGGATCTTCAAGAAGAAGACTGACGCTGACGGTAATATTACTGTCTACAAAGCTCGACTTGTCGCAAAAGGTTTTCGGCAAGTTCAAGGGATTGACTACGATGAGACCTTCTCACCTGTAGCGATGCTTAAGTCTGTCCGAATCATGTTAGCAATTGCCGCATTTTATGATTATGAAATTTGGCAGATGGATGTCAAAACTGCATTCCTAAATGGATTTCTGGAAGAAGAGTTGTATATGATGCAACCAGAAGGTTTTGTCGATCCAAAGGGAGCTAACAAAGTGTGCAAGCTCCAGCGATCCATTTATGGACTGGTGCAATCCTCTCAGAGTTGGAATAAACGTTTTGATAGTGTTATCAAAGCTTTTGGTTTTATACAGACTTTTGGAGAAGCCTGTATTTACAAGAAAGTGAGTGGGAGCTCTGTAGCATTTCTGATATTATATGTGGATGACATATTACTAATTGGAAATGATGTAGAATTTCTGGATAGCATAAAGGGATACTTGAATAAAAGTTTTTCAATGAAAGACCTCGGTGAAGCTGCTTACATATTAGGCATTAAGATCTATAGAGATAGATCAAGACGCTTAATTGGACTTTCACAAACCACGTACCTTGACAAAATTTTGAAAAAGTTCAAAATGGATCAAGCAAAGAAAGGGTTCTTGCCTATGTTACAAGGTGTGAAGTTGAGTAAGACTCAATGCCCGACCACTGCAGAAGATAGAGAGAATATGAAAGATGTTCCCTATGCATCAGCCATAGGATCTATCATGTATGCAATGCTGTGTACCAGACCTGATGTGTGCCTTGCTATAAGTCTAGCAGGGAGGTACCAAAGTAATCCAGGAGTGGATTACTGGACAACGGTCAAGAACATCCTGAAATACCTGAAAAGGACTAAGGATATGCTTCTCGTATATGGAGGTGACAAAGAGCTCATCGTAAACGGTTACGTTGATGCAAGCTTTGACACTGATCCGGACGATTCTAAATCGCAAACCGGATACGTGTTTACATTAAACGGTGGGGCTGTAAGTTGGTGCAGTTCTAAACAAAGCGTTGTAGCGGGATCTACATGTGAAGAGGAGTACATAGCTGCTTCAGAAGCAGCAAATGAAGGAGTCTGGATGAAGGAGTTCATATCCGATCTAGGTGTCATACCTAGTGCATCGGGTCCAATGAAAATCTTTTGTGACAATACTGGTGCAATTGCCTTGGCAAAGGAATCCAGATTTCACAAGAGAACCAAGCACATCAAGAGACGCTTCAATTCCATCCAGGATCTAGTCCAGGTGGGAGACATAGAGATTTGCAAGATACATACGGATCTGAATATTGCAGACCCGTTGACTAAGCCTCTTCCACGAGCAAAACATGATCAGCACCAAGGCTCCATGGGTGTTAGAATCATTACTATGTAATCTAGATTATTGACTCTAGTGCAAGTGGGAGACTGAAGTAAATATGCCCTAGAGGCAATAATAAAGTTATTTCTTACTTCCTTATAATCATGATAAATGTTTATTATTCATGCTAGAATTGTATTAACAGGAAACTTAATACATGTGTGAATACATAGACAAACAAAGTGTCACTAGTATGCCTCTACTTGACGAGCTCGTTAATCAAAGATGGTTATGTTTCCTAACCATGAACAATGAGTTGTTATTTGATTAACGGGATCACATCATTAAGAGAATGATCTGATTGACATGACCCATTCCATTAGCTTGGCACCCGATCGTTTAGTATGTTGCTATTGCTTTCTTCATGACTTATACATGTTCCTATAACTATGAGATTATGCAACTCCCGTTTACCGGAGGAACACTTTGGGTACTACCAAATGTCACAACGTAACTGGGTGATTATAAAGGAGTACTACAGGTGTCTCCAAAGGTACATGTTGGGTTGGCGTATTTCGAGATTAGGTTTTGTCACTCCGATTTTCGGAGAGGTATCTCTGGGCCCTCTCGGTAATGCACATCACTTAAGCCTTGCAAGCATTGCAACTAAATGAGTTAGTTGCGGGATGATGTATTACAGAACGAGTAAAGAGACTTGTCGGCAACGAGATTGAACTAGGTATTGGAATACCGACGATCGAATCTCGGGCAAGTAACATACCGATGACAAAGGGAACGACGTATGTTGTTGTGCGGTCTGACCGATAAAGATCTTCGTAGAATATGTAGGAGCCAATATGGGCATCCAGGTCCCGCTATTGGTTATTGACCGGAGACGTGTCTCGGTCATGTCTACATTGTTCTCGAACCCGTAGGGTCCGCATGCTTAAGGTTACGATGACAGTTATATTATGAGTTTATACATTTTGATGTACCGAAGTTTGTTCGGAGTCCCGGATGTGATCACGGACATGACGAGGAGTCTCGAAATGGTTGAGACATAAAGATTTATATATTGGAAGCCTATGTTTGGATACCGGAAGTGTTCCGGGTGAAATCGGGATTTTACCGGAGTACCGGGAGGTTACCGGAACCCCCTGGGAGCTAAATGGGCCATGATGGGCCTTAGTGGAAAAGAGAAGAGGCAGCCCTACATGGGCCGCGCGCCCCTCCCCTCCCTTGGTCCGAATAGGACAAGGAGAGGGGGCCGGCCCCTCTCTCTCTTTTCCCCCCTCCGCGAATCCTATTCCAACTAGGATTGGGGGGGGGGGAATCCTACTCCCAGAGGGAGTAGGACTCTCCTGGCGCGCCCTCCTTGGCCGGCCAGCCTCCCCCCTTTAGTCCTTTATATACGGAGGCAGGGGAACCCCAGAAACACACAAGTTGATCCACGTGATCTATTCCTTAGCCGTGTGCGGCGCCCCCAGCCACCATAGTCCTCGATAATATTGTAGCGGTGCTTAGGCGAAGCCCTGCAGCAGTAGTACATCAAGATCGTCACCACGCTGTCGTGCTGACGGAACTCTTCCCCGACACTTTGCTGGATCGGAGTCCGGGGATCGTCATCGAGCTGAACGTGTGCTAAAACTCGGAGGTGCCGTAGTTTCGGTGCTTGATCGGTCGGATCGTGAAGACGTATGACTACATCAACCAAACGCTTCCGTTGTTGATCTAGTAGGTATGTAGATCACACTCCCCCCTCTCGTTGCTATGCATCACATGATCTTGCGTGTGCGTAGGAAATTTTTTGAAATTACTACGTTCCCCAACAGTTGGTGAGGCCGACATTAGCAACATATTGTGCAAACTCTTGAAGGATTCCGTCCCCTTCCATGAACGGGTTATGCAGCCATTCGCACGGCCGTACCTCCGCCAATCTTCGGGGGCAGAGATCATTATCAGATGACTCCCCAATCACTCACTTGGAGTTCTTCTTGGAAGCAAACTTCCTAAAGATACTCATGTTTTTCCTATGAACAAAAATTCTGAAAATTTTAGTCCACAAAAGTTCCTCAACAAAACTTGACAAGATTGGTAGCAACTACTCATAGGGATAAATAGAGGCCATAGCAAGCATTCAAACTACTTAGAACTCTAAGAATTCAACATGCAAGCTCATCTACAACAACACCAAGAGTAGCTAATTATTCAAACTATAAACCACTAAAGCAAAAACTAATTGGACAAACGGAGGAGTCACATACCAAGCAACAATCCCCCGAAACAGTTTCAGAAATGGAGCTTCGAGCAAAGAGATCGAAATCCGCGGGTTTGAGAGCAACAACACGAGAGAGAGAGAGAGAGAGCAATGGTGATTTTTTTCTGGAGGTAGGTGATGATGTGGTATGTAGAGATAAGTGAGGGGGGTACGTGGGGACCACAACCCACTAGGGCACGCCTGGGGGTCCTGGCGCGCCCAGGTAGGTTGTGCCCACCTGGTGCACCTCCCTCTGATGTTAGTTGCACCAAAAATTCTTAAATATTCAGAAGAAATCGTATTAAATTTTCAGAGCATCCTGAGAACTTTTATTTTTGGGCCATTTTTTATTGCACGGAAAATTTAGAAAACAGACAAAACAAGGGATGTTATTTTATTTAACTAATAAAACAGAAAACAAAAGGTAGGGACAGAAGGTAGTGCTCACTAATTTCATCAACTTCATACCTCTAAAAAATGATCCATTTATAAGGTTGATCAAGTCTTATTAACAACCACTTTTGATTAGCATGAAACCAAAGAAATTTCATAAATCACTAAGTTACCTCAACGGGGATATGAATGTCCCCAACAATAATCATTTCATATTTCTTTTTGGCAGTAGGTAGAGGTAGTTGAAAACTTGCAATAGTGATTGTCAGAGATTTTTCAATAACATTAATACCATTCACTTGGAATTGTTTCTTTGGAAAGTGCACCGTATCCTCATTACCATTGATATGAAAAGTGACCTTACTTTTATTGCAATCAATAACAGCCCCTGCAGTATTCAAGAAGGGTCTACTAAGGATAATCAACATGTTGTCATCCTCGGACATCTCAAGTATAACAAAGTCAGTCAAAATAGTAACATTAATTAGCAACAACAACGGGCACATCCTCACAAATACCGATAGGTATGGCAATAGATTTGTCAGCCATTTGCAAAGATATTTCAGTAGGTGTGAGTTTATTCGAATCAAGTCTTTCATATAAATAGAAAGGCATAACACTAACACCAGCTCCCAAATGACATAAAGCAGTTTTCACATAATTTCTTTTGATGGAGCAAGGTATAGTTGGTATTCCCGGATCTCCAAGTTTCTTATGTACTCCATCTTTAAAAGTATTGTCGGTGTCAAAACCGGTGGATCTCGGGTAGGGGGTCCCAACTGTGCGTCTAAAGCGGATGGTAACAGGAGGCAGGGGACACGATGTTTACCCAAGTTCGGGCCCTCTTGATGGAGGTAATACCCTACGTCCTGCTTGATTGTTCTTGATGATATGAGTATTACAGGAGTTGATCTACCACGAGATCAAAGAGGCTAAACCCTAGAAGCTAGCCTATGGTATGATTGTCTGTTGTCCTACGGACTAAAACCCTCCAGTTTATATAGGCACCGAAGGGCGCTAGGGTTACACAAGGTCGGTTACAAAGGAGGAGATATACATATCCGTATTGCCTAGCTTTCCTTCCACGCCAAGTAGAGTCCCATCCGGACACGGGACGAAGTCTTCAATCTCGTATCTTCATAGTCCAACAGTCTGGCCAAAGGATATAGTCCGGCTGTCCGTAGACCCCCTAATCCAGGACTCCCTCAGTAGCCCCTGAACCAGGCTTCAATGACGATGAGTCCGGCACGTATTATTGTCTTCGGCATTGCAAGGCGGGTTCCTCCTCCGAATACACCATGGAAGAGTTTGAATACAAGGACAGTGTCCGACCCTGCAAAATAAGTTCCACATACCACCGTAGAGAGAATAATGTTTCCACGAATCTAATCAGCTGACACGTTTTGACAGCATGACATCACGCCATGGCCCGGTCATTATTCGAACCATTTTTCTCAACCAGCTCCGCACATAACGTGAGGCGGTTTTCTTGACACGTCTTATCAAAGCAGAGATCGTGTTCCCCTTATCACAGGATTATCATCAATACAAACGTGGGTAACCCAACTATGCCTGTTGGTATGACTCCTAGATCTTAGGTAAGTCTCAAACGGCCACGAGGAGGACCCCTGATATTCACCCTCTTTATAAAGGGGACAAGGCTTTTTCTTTTTTCCTCCTGCGCTCAATAGAATCCTTCCCCCGCCTTGAGTTCTAACACCCAAAGATCAGGTCAGGTGCTTCGGACCTTCAACTATGTCTGGATCCAACCTTCAAGGTTGGTGGATGCCTTCCTCCGTCACAGAGGAGGACATCAAGAAGTTGAGAGAGGCCAGATATCTGACCGCCGAAATTTCGCATAGGCTGCCCGCCCGAGGGCAGGTCGTCCCTACTCCAAACCCAACGAGAACGTTGTGTTCATCTCCCACTTCCTCCCAGGACTAGGCCTCGCTCTGGATCCCTTTGTTAGGGGTCTCATGTTCTATTACGGGCTGGATTGTCACGATCTGGCCCCGGATTCCCTTCTTCACATCTCGTCATTTATTGTCGTATGTGAGGCCTTCCTCCGCATTACCCCTCACTTCGGCATGTGGCTCAAGACCTTCAATGTGAAGCCGAAGATGATCAAGGGGCAGCATGCAGCATGCGGAGGTGCTTTAATAAGCAAAATCGCTGACGCTCCATGGCCAGAGGGTTCCTTCCCAGAGGTGTCCGGATTGTGGCAGCGGGAGTAGTTTTACATCACAGCTCCCCGAAGTGCCAAGTGGGTAGCTGCCCCTACCTTTCACTCGGGCCCCCCACCACAACTGATGTCATGGATCAGCAGGGGGCTGAGCTGGGGTCCAGCCAAGGACGTGCCAATACTGCAGAGCCATATCCGAGATCTCTTCGAGGGAGATTTCAGTCTGGTTATGGTAATTGCTACCTCTTGAGCTTGCGTTGGTTTTCCCCGAAGAGGAAGGGATGATGCAGCAGAGTAGCGTAAGTATTTCCCTCAGTTTTTGAGAACCAAGGTATCAATCCAGTAGGAGGCCACGCTCAAGTCCCTTGTACCTGCACAAAACGATAGCTACTCGCAACGAACGCGATTAGGGGTTGTCAATCCCTTCACGCTCACTTACGAGAGTGAGATCTGATAGATATAATATTTTTGGTATTTTTGGTATAAAGATGCAAAGTGAAAAGTAAAGGCAAAGTAAAAAAGCAAAACAAGATTAAAGTGATGGAAATGGATATGATGAGAATAGACCCGGGGGCCATAGGTTTCACTAGTGGCTTCTCTCAAGAGCATAAGTATTCTACGGTGGGTGAACAAATTACTGTTGAGCAATTGACAGAATTGAGCATAGTTATGAGAATATCTAGGCATGATCATGTATATAGGCATCACGTCCGTGACAAGTAGACCGAAACGATTCTGCATCTACTACTATTACTCCACTCATCGACCGCTATCCAGCATGCATCTAGACTATTAAGTTAAAAACAGAGTAACGCCTTAAGCAAGATGACATGATGTAGAGAGATAAATTCATGCAATATGAAATAAACCCCATCTTGTTATCCTCGATGGCAACGATACAATACGTGCCTTGCTGCCCCTTCTGTCACTGGGAAAGGACACCGCAAGATTGAACCCAAAGCTAAGCACTTCTCCCATGGCAAGAACTACCAATCTAGTTGGCCAAACCAAACGGATAATTCGAAGAGACTGTCAAAGATAACCAATCATACATAAAAGAATTCATAGAAGATTCAAATATTATTCATAGATAGACTTGATCATAAACCCACAATTCATCGGTCTCAACAAACACACCGCAAAAAGAAGATTACATCGAATAGATCTCCACAAGAGAGGGGGAGAACTTTGTATTGAGATCCAAAAAGAGAGAAGAAGCCATCTAGCTACTAACTATGGACTCAAAGGTCTGAGGTAAACTACTCACACTTCATCGGAGGGGCTATGATGATGTAGAAGCCCTCCGTGATGACGGCCCTCTCCGGCGGAGCTCCAGAATAGTCCCCAAGATGGGATCTCGTGGATATAGAAAGTTGCAGCGGTGGAATTAGGTTTTTGGCTCCTATTCTAATCGTTTGGGGGTACGTAGGTATATATAGGAGGAAGGAGTACGTCGGTGGAGCATCGAGGGGCCCACAAGGCAGGGGGCGTGCCCTAGGGGGGCGCCCCCCACCCTCGTGACCGCCTCTTTGACTCCTTGGAGTAGGGTCCAAGTCTCCTGGATCATGTTCGGTGAGAAAATCACGTTCCCGAAGGTTTCGTTCCGTTTGGACTCCGTTTGATATTCCGTTTCTTCGAAACACTGAAATAGGCAAAAAACAACAATTCTGGGCTGGGCCTCCGGTTAATAGGTTAGTCCCAAAAATAATGTAAAAGCAGAAAATAAAGCCCAATATAGTCCAAAATAGTAGATAATATAGCATGGAGCAATCAAAAATTATAGATACGTTGGAGACGTATCAGTAATGCAAGTTATGTTGGTTCGTCGAGTCCAACCTTGCAAACGCCGGCCCCTCCGCATGTGGGAATTCAACCCGGAAGGACCACGTGCTATTCAGCATTTCCTCGGCATGACGCACGAAGAGATGTACAAATCGTTCTTCGGACCCCAAATAGAGTGTCCGGACACCACCGAGGACGTGGGCCTGAGCTGCAACTGCCCCGCTTCCCAAGTAAGTAATCCCATGCCAAACCCGCTATCCTTTTATTTATCATGGCATCATTCTAAAGAGCCGCCTTTTGACCAGGACTGGATAACAAAGGCGATGATGATCAGGTGTTCGCCCCCCCCCTTCCTGAGGGCTTGGACAATCCGGTACTGGACAAGATGCTCGAGCTGGCGCCTTATCCAGTGTCCTCAAAGGAAGATGATGGGGGAATAAAGAGGGCAAAAGCGGGCCTCACTCGCTACTTATTCCAGCCAGGGGAATGAGCACCTCCGCGAGGGAGGACAATCAAAGGGAACAATCTGACATTCTCTCTCCCCGGGGAAGGAAGAGGACTACCTCTGAAGATCCGGAAACCAAGGTTTCCAAACGGGAGAAGAAATCTTCATCAGAGGGTCCTGCGTCGGAGGGTATTCTTGTCGCACAATGTCCGCGCGGGGATCATCCCTCTATCGAGCTATAAGTAATCAAAAAGTACTTAATAGTGAAAACATCCTACCTTACTTCCGAAGACAATAACTGATGCTTATAAATTGTAGTCCGGATCATAGCCCTTCTCGACAGAGTTCATCTACGGGGGATCTTCTTTCGGAGATGATGGAGAGTGAAACGCCTCCCCCGGACACCCCGCCTCAAGAAGCGGGCGACCTTGAAGTGTCGTCGCGAAGGGTATCTCCGGTTCCACTAGGGCCAAAGGATAACCCTTTGGCTACCTGGAATTCCCAATATTTGGCTCCTAAGGAGAGCGGCAGCAAGGGTCCGTACAGTGTGCGGTCGGACGCGCTGAAGGATCTTCTGGGGCAAGCGGCCATCTCGGAAGAGCATCGTACGCTAATGGGTATGGTAATTGAAAGGATATCAACCGCTGAAAGCGGTTTGCATGAAGCATTTATGAGTCTGCTGAAAGGCTTTGAGGTACGTGAAATAATGTATGTTTTAAACAGTACCGCATACGTTAGGTATGCCCTATGCAGATAGTAGCCCCTTAGACTCTGGTTGTCGTCGAAAACGGCGGCAAACAGAGGATCATAGTCCCAGGTAATAACCAGACCGCCTTTATGTGCAGGTGGCTGGAGCTCCGGTGGCTAGCCAGACTGATGGGTTTGCCGAGCTAAAGCGGCAACTTGATGCGGCAGATGCCGATATCGTGCTTGTCAACAAGTGGCTTTACGAGGCACAGGGTGAGTGATTTTTCTGGTGATCATCACATAATAAGAGTAGCATAATGCCTGTATCTTTAATATGTTGTGACTGTAGATGGAGCTGCCATCGTGGAGACCCTTCGGGCGGAGCTTGCCCGAGCCAAGGAGCAAGCAAGGAGTAGCAATGTGGCCGCTTTAAAGGCGGCCGAAGAGTTAAGGGCCGAACAGGCTGCGCATTGCGAGAGAAAGGAAAAAATAGCCAAGATGGTTGTAGAGTTAAAAGATGTCGCTGACCGTTACCAGCTTCTTGAAGAAGAAAACCGGGCGAAGGAGACGGACCTGGAGAAGGCCCTGTTGGCGGCCAAGGAAGCCCGCTCCAAAATTAGAGCAACGAAGGAGGAGCTGAATCAAGCTGCAAATATCGTGTCTGGGAAGCCCTTCTTGTTGCGGACTAAGTTCGGAGATCCGAAGTATGCTCCTCTGGATCGGCTATGGAGTTTTGCGGACGCATACATGGATTTGGCTGCAAGTGCTGCTGATGCGGCCGAGTACTTCAAGGATCAGAAAGGTCCCGAAGTGGAAAAACTGTTCTGGTCACAGTTTCACGCTCCAGTCCGTCCACTTCTGTTGAATGAGCGGTTGGCTGAGTGGGCCGAGCTCCATAGGTTGTCCAGACTTGCCATGAGGTTCGTTGTGGATCACCTCTGGCCGGGAGGGCCAAGGCCGAATAGCTACTTTAGCTTAGTGCAACAATTCCTTGGTGTTGTGCCATGCATCGATGCTGTAAAGAGATCGGCGTGCATAGAGGGTGCGCGGATGGCCTTTGCCCGTGTCAAGACATACTGGGCGGAGATGGAGGCCACCACTGTTGCGACACAGGGTTCGGCCGTAGGCCGAGTGGCTGCCGAGCACTACTTTGAAGAAGTTCTTGAAGGCGCTCGTTCGGTAGAGGCTCAGTGCTCGAAGAATGTTATGTTCAAGTGACATGTATTCCCATTGTAAAAATGATGTTTTATTGAATTATCAAGTCTGTATTCATACTTTTTCCCGAAAGTACTATGGTGCCTCCTGTGCGGCCGTTTATGTATATATGTGTATAACCTAAAAGTTTGCAGTCGTTGGCTTCCGCCCCCACGCATATAAAGCGGGGGTGTTCGCAAAAGATGCATATCCACACTTGATCCAACGTCTTGGTCCGTTAAGGAGGTGATAGCGTAGCGAACGAGGCAATCAGACTATATTGCTTTAACACTTTCACTTAGCCATAGGAGTTTGACAGTGGGGCTACTATATAGCCCCTTGTACTTCTGCGCTTGTCCGAATACAGGGCGCGTACGTACATGACCGGGAAACAACCCTTCGTTAATGCAGAGGAATCCCGAAGATTCCGGTGAGTCATCGAGTGGTTGACCAATCTCTCGCTATATCATGACAGTGAGTTTTCGGCTTTCTCTACTGAGGTGCTCATCCGGATGAACCAAGGCACAATCGCAGTAGTTCTCCTAGTGCTACCTTAGCCGATATAACGGAACTTAAGGTACCAAAACGTGGGAGCTGGGCAAACCCAACATTTGACCAAAGACATGATTCGGAGCTGATGCATATAGGGCCAAACTCGCGACGCCGAACACTCCCTAAGGTGTTCGGTCTTTATAACATATACCGGGCTAAACAATGCCCTTAATAAGAAACCCCATGTGTCCAAGTACGTGCAAATTTCTGGCGTGGCCACATGCCAATAACGCCAGCATCCTTCTCGGTTGTGTGGAGTATCCGGAGGATGTGAGCAACAAGAGACAGTAAAAAAGGTTTACGCAGGGTCTTAATCTAAAAAGAAACCTTTGGGCGGGTCCCTACTGCACGTCTGCGCCTGTGTCTCCGTTGTGCCGTGTCCTTGACGGGTGTAGCACGATTGTCATCTGCAAAAGCAAAGAACTTAGGTGAAAGTTGTCGTGCCAAAAAGAAGAGTTGGTTATTATCAATGAACTATCAAAATTCAAGAGAAGCCAAATTGAGCCGGGCTGGCCCTGGTTACACGCGGGAAGCCCCTGGTATCATTTATGAGGGTTTGATCATCAAACCTTCCTCATGTACATGTGGTTGAACGCCGGACTCATCTAACTGTGTCCGTGGTCTTGATGACCTGCCATTTTTATGGTTAGTGAGGCCGTCTAGTTTGCGGCTGCTAGAGCCGTCACATCCTCTTCCATACATGGGAAGCGTTCGGTATTTCCACTGACCGAGATGATGCCACGTGGACTGGGCATCTTAAGCTTGAGAAAAGCATAATGCGGTATTGCGTTAAAACGAGTGAAAGTCGTTCTTCCGAGTAGTGCTTGATAGCCACTTCAGAACGGGGCAATGTGAAAAGTTAACCTTTCGCTTCGGAAGTTATCGGGAGAACCGAATACTACCTCAGTACCTCTAGTAGTAGAGAGCTCGTACAGCGGGCCTCTTGGCCTGGTATTACTCCCTTGAAGGTAGTATTACTGTGGCTTGTTTGTGTCAGGTATATCCCCATTTTGCGGACTATGTCCTGATATATCAGATTTAGATCACTGCCACCGTCCATGAGGACCCTTGTGAAATGGTACCCATTTATTATTCGGTCTAACACCAAGGCCGTCAGTCCTTCGCGCCGGATATTTGTATCATGATCCCTACGATCAAAAGTGATCAGGCAGGCCCACCAGGGGTTGAACCTAGGGGTGACGGGATCTATGGCGCGTGTGCATCGGAGTGCATGATTGCTTCTCCTCTTTGTCACATGGATCATGTTTACGGTCTTAACCTCTGGTGGGAACTTTTTCTGTCCTCCGGCGTTTTGCTGGCGAGGTTCATCCTCGTCTTCGCTTGGTGTCTCTTCCCCTTTGTGTTCGGCATTTAGCTTACCGGCCTACTTGAAGACCCAACATTCTCTGTGGGTATGATTTGCAGGTTTGTCTGGGGTGCCGTGAATCTGACAAAGTTTGTCCAGAATTTTTTTTAGGCTAGATTGTCCTTCTCTGCTGCCTTTGAAAGGCTTTTTCCACTGACCTGGGCGGGAGCCCCTGAATCCGGCGTTTACCGTCGTGTTATCTGGGCTACCTTTTTTATTTCGACGCTTGTTTTTGTTGCGTCGTAGTTTACCATTGACATCCCTGACTTCGGATGTGCTTGGGTCGCTGGTGCTACTACGGGCCAACCAACTGTCCTCGCCCGCACAAAATCGGGTCATGGGGCTTGTTAGGGCTGCCATTGTTCTCGGTTTTTCTTGACCGAGGTGTCTGGCGAGCCATTCGTTTCGGACACTGTGTTTAAAAGCTGCTAAGGCTTCAGCGTCCGGACAGTCGACAATTTGGTTCTCCTTGGTCAGGAACCTGTTCTAAAGCTTTCGGGCGGACTCTTCGGACTGTAGGATTATATGACTTAAATCATCTGCATCCGGAGGTCGGACATAAGTCCCTTGAAAATTGGCCCGAAAAGCGTCCTCGAGCTCCTCCCAACTTCCAATTGAGTTTTCGAGGAGGCTTTTCAGCCAGTGTTGAGCTGGCCCTTTAAGCTTGAGGGGCAAGTATTTAGTGGCATGGAGATCGTCTCCACGAGCCATATGAATATGGAGGACGAAGTCCTCTATCCAGACTCCAGGGTCTGTGGTTTCGTCGTACGCCTCTATGTTCACCGGTTTGAATCCCTCTGGGAATTCATGATCCAACACCTCATCAGTGAAACATAATGGGTGTGCGGCACCCCTGTATTGGGATCCGCCCTGGTGTTCGGATGGTTGTAGTATTCGGTGTTGGTTGTGTACTGTAGCGCGCTTCCTAGATCCGTAGATGGATCTGGTCGCATCGGATTTTTCATGCAAGTTCTCACGTAGATCGTGTGTTGACTTGTGCGCGACCTTGTTAGCCGCTCTATCGCGCTCACAAGGTGGTGGATCCAGCCAGTTGGCCGTATCATTCTTCGGCTGTGTGGGCTCTAAGGCCTCATCGTCGAATTCCGGTAATAGCTTGCACTTTGGATAGCTATTTTTATGGTAGCGACCACCATACTTTGTTACTTTGTTCCACCTACTGTTGAGCGTATCTTCTGCGACCTTGAGCCTTTGCTTCTGTTTCTTTAGCTCCTCGCTGTGGCAATAAGCCTTCTGCAGAGGTTCTCTTGCTCCAAGTGTGTTTTCGGGATGATGCGTGCATCTTCATCCGGACTGTTTTCTTCCCTAGACGGGGATTGATGAGGCTTATCTTTGGCGTCATCGTGTTCGGACGTCGGATCCGTACTATGTTTGCAGTTTGCATCTTGATCATGTTCTGCCACCGGGGTGGCGCAGTTGTCGTTTCTTCCAGAGTTGCATGGACTATTATTTCCTCTTGCGCTATAATCGTTGTTTTTGCTATGGCGGGACTTAGAGCGGCGCCGCTGACTTCGGCGCTTGGGTTGCTTGGAGGGTGCATCCTCCGCTGTCTCTTCGCCATTGCCCTCTCTGGGTGCATCCACCATGTATACGTCATGTGATGAAGTAGCGGTCCAGCGCCTTGTGGGTGGTTGTTCCGGTTCGTCTCCTGCATCGTCGTCCATACCATTGATGTCTTCGGGGTCGAAGTTGAGCATGTCGGTTAAGTCGTCGACAATGGCTACTAAGTGGGTGGTGGGTGGGCAGCGAATTTCTTCGTCGTCCGCATCCCATTCTAGCTGGACATAGTTCGGCCAAGGTTCTCCTGACAGGGAGAGAGACCTTAATGAATTTAGCACATCTCCGAAAGGTGAGTGCTAAAAGATATCCGTGGAGGTGAACTCCATGATTGGCGCCCATTCGGATTTGACGGGCACAGATGCGAGCGGCTCGGAGTCCATGGCCGGGGATAAATCCAGTGGTTCGGCGACGCGGCTCTCGAAAGGGGTGTGATACGTCTCCAACGTATCTATAATTTTTGATTGCTCCATGCTATATTATCTACTGTTTTAAACATTATTGGGTTTTATTATCCACTTTTATATTATTTTTGGGACTAACCTATTAACCGGAGGCCCAACCTAGAATTGTTGTTTTTTGCCTGTTTTAGGGTTTCGAAGAAAAGGAATATCAAACGGAGTCCAAACGGAATGAAACCTTCGGGAACGTGATTTTCTCAACAGATAAGACCTGGGAGACTTGGACCCTATGCCAAGGCACGTAACAGGAGGCCACGAGGTAGGGGGCACGCCCTACCCTACCAGGCGTGCCCCCCACCCTCATGGACCCCCTATTGCTCCACCGACGTACTTCTTCCTCCTATATATATCCACGTACCCCCAAACGATCAGAACAGGAGCCAAAACCCTAATTCCACCGCCATAACTTTCTCTATCCATGAGATCCCATCTTGGGGCCTGTTCCGAAGCTCCACCGGAGGGGGCATCGATCACGGAGGGCTTCTACATCAACACCATAGCCTCTCCGATGAAGTGTGAGTAGTTTATCTCAGACCTACGGGTCCATAGTTAGTAGCTAGATGGCTTCTTCTCTCTTTTTGGATCTCAATACAATGTTCTCCCCCTCTCTTGTGGAGATCTATTCGATGTAATCTTCTTTTTGCGGTGTGTTTGTTGAGATCGATGAATTGTGGGTTTATGATCAAGTCTATCTATGAATAATATTTGAATCTTCTCTGAATTCTTTTATGTATGATTGGTTATCTTTGCAAGTCTCTTCGAATTATCAGTTTGGTTTGGCCTACTAGATTGATCTTTCTTGCAATGGGAGAAGTGCTTAGCTTTGGGTTCAATCTTGCGGTGTCCTTTCCCGGTGACAGTAAGGGAAGCAAGGCACGTATTGTATTGTTGCCATCGAGGATAACAAGATGGGGTTTTCTTCATATTGCATGAGTCTATCCCTCTACATCATGTCATCTTGCTTAAGGTGTTACTATGTTTTTAACTTAATACTCTAGATGCATGCTGGAGTAATAGTAGTAGATGCAGGCAGGGGTCGGTCTACTTGTCTCGGACTTGATGCCTATATACATGATCATGCCTAGATATTCTCATAATTATGCTCAATTCTGTCAATTGCTCAACAGTAATTTGTTCGCCCACCGTAGAATACTTATGCTCTCGAGAGAAGCCACTAGTGAAACCTATGGCCCTCGGGTCTATCTTCATCATATTGTTCTCCTACTACTTTGCTATTTACTTTGCCTGTATTTTACTTTGCATCTTTATCATAAAAATACCAAAAATATTATCTTTATCATATCTATCAGATCTCACTCCCGTAATTGGCCTCATAGGGATTGACAACCCCTATTTGCGTTGGTTGCGAGGATTTATTTGTTTTGTGCAGGTACGAGGGACTTGCGCATAGCCTCCTACTAGATTGATACCTTGGTTCTCAAAAACCGAGGGAAATACTTACGCTACTTTACTGCATCATCCCTTCCTCTTCGGGGAAAACCAACGCAGTTCTCAAGAGGTAGCAAGAAGGATTTCTGGTGCCGTTGCCGGGGAGGTCTTCACAAAAGTCAACATACCAAGTACCCATCACATACCCTTATCTCCCGCATTACATTATTTGCCATTTGCCTCTCGTTTTCCTCTCCCCCACTTCACCCTTGTCGTTTTATTCGCCCTCTCTCTCTATCCTCCCTCTCTTTCTCTATTTGCTTCTTTTTGCCCGTTTGCTTTTTGTTTGCTTGTGTGTTAGTTTGCTTGCTTGGCTCTATGGCTCTACCTAAATTTGGTGATCTCCACCTTAAAAGGCTAGAAGAGATCGAAAGCAATGTCAGGAGATTTATGGTTTTGCAATTTGAACATAATAGTTTCTTACGAAACGAGCGTAAAGAACAGAAAAGTTTTATGAGTTTTATGAATACAGAGCTTGATGATATGTCTAAAGAATTCGATGGTTTGAGATCCCAAATTGCTCATCTTGACAAATTAACTGCTAAAATTTCGGATAAGCAGGCTACCTTATTTAATAAGATGGCCGCTAAACCGGATTGCTATGAGAATAATGATGAAGATCTAAAATTTATTGATGTGTCCCCTATTAAATCTTTGTTTTGCAATATGAATCTTGATAATGATGGGACTGAATATGATCCACCTTTACCAAGAAGGTGTTCTAAGAATTCAGAATTTGTTGATCTTGATGCTAAATTTGCTAAAAGTGGGATCGAAGAAATTAAAACCCTAGATGTTGCTAAACCCACTATTATGGATTTCAAGGAATTTAACTATGAAAATTGCTCTTTGATTGATTGTATTTCCTTGTTGCAATCCGTGCTAAATTCTCCTCATGCTTATAGTCAAAATAAAGCGTTTACTAAACATATCGTTGATGCCTTGATGCAATCTTATGAAGAAAAACTTGAATTGGAAGTTTCTATCCCTAGAAAACTTTATGATGAGTGGGAACCAACTATTAAAATTAAAATTGAAGATCATGAATGCTATGCTTTATGTGATTTGGGTGCTAGTGTTTCCACGATTCCAAAGACTTTGTGTGATTTGTTAGGTTTCCGTGATTTTGATGATTGCTCTCCAAACTTGCACCTTGTGGATTCCACTATTAAGAAACCTAAGGGAATAATTAATGATGTTCTTATTGTTGCAAATAGGAATTATGTGCCCATAGATTTAATTGTTCTTGACATAGATTGTAATCCTTCATGTCCTATTATTCTTGGTAGACCTTGCCTTAGAACGATTGGTGCAATTATTGATATGAAGGAAGGAAATATTAGATTCCAATTTCCATTAAGGAAAGGCATGGAACACTTTCCTAGAAAAAGATTAAATTACCTTATGAATCTATTATGAGAGCCACTTATGGATTGCCTACCAAAGATGGCAATACCTAGATCTATTCTTGCTTGTTATGCCTAGCTAGGGGCGTTAAACGATAGCGCTTGTTGGGAGGCAACCCAATTTTATTTTTATTCCTTGCTTTTTTCTCCTGTTTAGTAATAAATAAATTATCTAGCCTCTGTTTTGGTTGTGTTTTTTGTGTTTAATTAGTGTTTGTGCCAAGTAGAACCGTAGGGAAGACTTGGGGAAAGTCTTGTTGAACTTGCTGTAAAAAACAGAAACTTTAGCGCTCACGAGAACTGCTGTCATTTTTATTTGAAGAGTGAATTTAGTTAATTATTTTTGAATATGATTAATAGATAAATTCCTCACGTCCAGAAATTTATTTTAGAATTTTTTGGGTTCCAGATCTTGCGCTAGCTACAGATTACTACAGACTGTTCTGTTTTTGACAGATTCTGTTTTTCGTGTGTTGTTTACTTATTTTGATGAATATATGGCTAGTAAAATAGTTTATAAACCATATAGAAGTTGGAATATAGTAGGTATAACACCAATATAAATAAAGAATTAGTTAATTACAGTACCTTGAAGTGGTCTTTTGTTTTCTTTCGCTAACAGAGCTCACGAGATTTTCTACTTTAAGTTTTGTGTTGTGAAGTTTTCAAGTTTTGGGTAAAGATTTGATGGATTATGGAACAAGGAGTGGCAAGAGCCTAAGCTTGGGGATTCCCATGGCACCCGCAAGATAATCTAAGGACACCTAAAAGCCAAAGCTTGGGGATGCCCCGGAAGGCATCCCCTCTTTCGTCTACTTCTATCTGTAACTTTACTTGAAGCTATATTTTTATTCGCCAGATGATATGTGTTTTGCTTGGAGCGTCTTGTATTATTTGAGTCTGTGCTTGTTAGTTTACCACAATCATCCTTGTTGTACACACCTTTTGAGAGAGCCATACATAATTTGGAATTTGTTAGAATACTCTATGTGCTTCGTTTATATCTTTCGAGTCATATAATTTTGCTCTAGTGCTTCATTTATATCTTTTAGAGCACGATGGTGGATTTTTTTATAGAAACTATTGATCTCTCATGATTCACTTAGATTATTTTTAGAGTCTTAATATCATGGTAATTTGCTTAAAATCCTAATATGCTTGGTATACAAGATTAATAATAAAACTTTCTTATGAGTGTGTTGAATACTGTAATAAGTTTGATACTTGATAATTGTTTTGAGATATGAAGATGGTGATATTAAAGTTGTGCTAGTTGAGTAGTTGTGAATTTGAGAAATACTTGTGTTGGGGTTTGTGATTCCCGTAGCATGCACGTATGGTGAACCGTTATGTGATGAAGTCGGAGCATGATTTATTTTTTGATTGTCTTCCTTATGAGTGGCGGTCGGGGACAAGCGATGGTCTTTTCCTACCAATCTATCCCCCTAGGCGCATGCACGTAGTGCTTGGTTTTGATGACTTGTAGATTTTTGCAATAAGTATGTGAGTTCTTTATGACTAATGTTGAGTCCATGGATTATACACACTCTCACCCTTCCACCTTTGCTAGCTTCTCTAATACCGCGCACCTTTCGCCGGTATCAAACAACTACCATATACCTTCCTCAAAACAGCAACCATACCTACCTATTATGGCATTTCCATAGCCATTCCGAGACATATTGCCATGCAACTTTCCACCGTTCCGTTTGTTATGACACACTCCATCATTGTCATATTTCTTAGCATGATCATGTAGTTGACATCGTATTTGTGGCAAAGCCACCATTCATAATTCTCTCATACATGTCACTCATGCATCATTGCATATCCCGGTACACCGCTGGAGGCATTCATATAGAGTCATATTTTTTCTAAGAATCGAGTTGTAATTCTTGAGTTGTAAGAAAAATAAAAGTGTGATGATCATCATTATTAGAGCATTTTCCCAGTGACGAAAGGATGATGGCGACTATCATTCCCCCACAAGTCGGGATGAGACTCCGGACGAAAAATGGAGAAAAGAAAAGAGGCCATAAAAAAAGAGAAAAGGCCCAAATAAAAAAATGAGAGAAAAAGAGAGAAGGGGCAATGCTATTATCCTTTTACCACACTTGTGCTTCAAAGTAGCACCATGATCTTCATAGTAGAGAGTCTGTCATGTTATCACTTTCATATACTAGTGGGAATTTTTCATTATATAACTTGGCTTTTATATTCCAATGATGGGCTTCCTCAAAATACCCTAGGTCTTCATGAGCAAGCAAGTTGGATGCACACCCACTTAGTTTCTTTTTGAGCTTTCATATACTTATAGCTCTAGTGCATCCATTGCATGGCAATCCCTACTCACTCACATTGATATCTATTGATGGTCATCTCCATAGCCCGTTGATATGCCTAGTTGATGTGAAACTATCTTCTCCCTTTTTGTCTTCTCCACAACCACCACTCTATTCCCCCTATAGTGCTATGTACATGGCTCATGCTCATGTATTGCGTGAAAATTGAAAAAGTTTTGAGAATTTCAAAAGTATGAAACAATTGCTTGGCTTGTCATTGGGGTTGTGCATGATTTAAATATTTTGTGTGGTGAAGATGGAGCATAGCCAGACTATATGATTTTGTAGGGATAACTTTCTTTGGTCATGTTACTTTGAGAAGACATAATTGCTTAGTTAGTATGCTTGAAGTATTATTATTTTTATGTCAATACGAACTTTTGTCTTGAATCCTTCGGATCTGAATATTCATACCACAATTAAGAAGAATTACATTAAAATTATGCCAAGTAGCACTCCGCATCAAAAATTCTGTTTTTATCATTTACCTACTCAAGGACGAGTAGGAATTAAGCTTGGGGATGCTTGATACGTATCCAACGTATCTACAATTTTTGATTGCTCCATGCTATATTATCTACTATTTTAAACATTATTGGGCTTTATTATCCACTTTTATATTATTTTTGGGACTAACCTATTAACCGGAGGCCCAACCCAGAATTGTTGTTTTTGCCTGTTTTAGGGTTTTGAAGAAAAGGAATATCAAACGGAGTCCAAACGGAATGAAACCTTCGGGAACGTGATTTTCTCAACATATAAGACCCGGAAGACTTGGACCCTACGCCGAGGCACGTAACAGGAGGCCACGAGGTAGGGGGCGTGCCCCCCACCCTTGTGGGCCCCCTGTTGCTCCACCGACGTACTTCTTCCTCCTATATATATCCACGTACCCCCAAACGATCAGAACGGGGGCCTGTTATGGAGCTCCGCCGGAGGGGGCATCGATCACGGAGGGCTTCTACATCAACACCATAGCCTCTCCGATGAAGTGTGAGTAGTTTATCTCAGACCTATGGGTCCATAGTTAGTAGCTAGATGGCTTCTTCTCTCTTTTTGGATCTCAATACAATGTTCTCCCCCTCTCTTATGGAGATCTATTCGATGTAATCTTCTTTTTGCGGTGTGTTTGTTGAGATCGATGAATTGTGGGTTTATGATCAAGTCTATCTATGAATAATATTTGAATCTTCTCTGAATTCTTTTATGTATGATTGGTTATCTTTGCAAGTCTCTTTGAATTATCAGTTTGGTTTGGCCTACTAGATTGATCTTTCTTGCAATGGGAGAAGTGCTTAGCTTTGGGTTCAATCTTGCGGTGTCCTTTCCCGGTGACAGCAAGGGCAGCAAGGCACGTATTGTATTGTTGCCATCGAGGATAACAAGATGGGGTTTTCTTCATATTGCATGAGTCTATCCCTCTACATCATGTCATCTTGCTTAAGGCGTTACTCTGTTTTTAACTTAATACTCTAGATGCATGCTGGATAGCGGTCGATGAGTGGAGTAATAGTAGTAGATGCAGGCAGGAGTCGGTCTACTTGTCTCAGAGGTGATGCCTATATACATGATCATGCCTAGATATTCTCATAATTATGCTCAATTCTGTCAATTGCTCAACAATAATTTGTTCACCCACTATAGAATACTTATGCTCTCGAGAGAAGCCACTAGTGAAACCTATGCCCCCCGGGTCTATCTTCATCATATTGTTCTCCTACTACTTTGCTATTTACTTTGCCTGTATTTTACTTTGCATCTTTATCATAAAAATACCAAAAATATTATCTTTATCATATCTATCAGATCTCACTCCCGTAATTGGCCTCATAGGGATTGACAACCCCTATTTGCGTTGGTTGCGAGGATTTATTTGTTTTGTGCACGTACGAGGGACTTGCGCATAGCCTCCTACTAGATTGATACCTTGGTTCTCAAAAACCGAGGGAAATACTTACGCTACTTTACTGCATCATCCCTTCCTCTTCGGGGAAAACCAACGCAGTTCTCAAGAGGTAGCAGGGTGAAGTCAGTATCTGGCTCTATCGCCGCTGAGAGTGCGGCCTCCATGGCGGAGTCTATCCCTCCGCTCTTGAATGGCGCGATTTGCTCCGGATTAATGGCCGGAGTAGCTGCGGATGTGATCTCCCGAACACTGTCCGACGACAGAGTTACGTCTTGCTCGTCGCGACTGTGCGGCGGGTCCGGTATGGGCTCGAATCCGTCGAAGATCAAGTCTCCGCGGATGTCGGCCGTGTAGTTCAAGTTTCCAAATCTGACCTGATGGGCCAGGGGCGTAGCTTTCGATCTGCTCTAGATGGCCAAGCGAATTGGCCCGCAGTGCGAAACCGCCGAATATGAAGATCTGTCCGATGAGGAAAGCCTCACCCAGGACCACATCGCTAGCGATGACGAAGGAGCCATCAAGCCTTATGGTGACAACACAGTGGAACTCTCAATGAAAGCACCAATGTCGGTGTCAAAACCGGCGGATCTAGGGTAGGGGGTCCCGAACTGTGCGTCTAAAGCGGATGGTAACAGGAGGCAGGGGACACGATGTTTACCCAGGCCCGGGCCACATCAACCTCAGGGAGCCCAGAGCTCAGTGTCTAGCCTCATCGCAACACCTCCCCTCGGGAGTGCCACGCGAGGGGGCTGGGCACGGGGGCTGCGCCTGGGTCACACCCAGACGCACGCCGCCCAGCCCCCCCCCCATGGTTCGTCGCGCGTCTCTCCCCAAGCAGAGCCAAGGTACGAAGGCCGTTTGAGCGTCAAGGGGGACTTCTGAGCATCGCGACTCAGGAGCCTAACTGGTCACGTAGCCCCTCACTCCTTGGCCCCGTCCTGGTTTCCGGTCGGGACTAACGCTGGGTGAGGTATGCGCGTGGCCGGGCTCTGCAGACGTAGAACGGTAGATCCGCCCACTTCACACCTCCCTACTTGTTGTTCGTGCGCCAAGGGGGACTCCTGAGCATCGCGACTCAGGAGCCTAACTGGTCGCATAGCCCCTCACTCCTTGGCCCCGTCCTAGTTTCCGGTCGGCACTAATGCTCGGTGGGGTATGCGCGCGGCTGGGCTCTGCAGACGTAGAACGGTAGATCCACCCACTTCACACCTTCCTACTTGCTGTTCGTGCGCCAAGGGGGACTCCTGAGCATCGCGACTCAGGAGCCTAACTTGTCACGTAGCCCCTCACTCCTTGGCCCCGTCCTGGTTTCCGGTCGGGACTAACGCTGGGTGAGGTATGCGCGGGGCCGGGCTCTGCCGGCGTAGAACATAAGCAAGTAGGAAGGAAAAGCGCAAATTTCGAGGAATTCAAGAGCAAATATTACAGTCCACACTGTTATCTCAATGCCAAACGCAAGTTTAAACGCCTCCCCGAGGCATGATACATGTGCAGGAATTAAAGGCAGGACAGGAGCCACGACGGAGTCACTTGTCGGCGGAGGAGCAGCGCGGAATGGGTTCGCCTTACGGAGTAGTGGGGTCGGCAGCGCCTTGCTCCGGCTTGGTGCTGAAGGCCCGAAACTTCCCCAGCAAAGCCTCCGCGCGACCCTTCACGGCCTCGGCAGCGGCAGCGGCACGCTCGCCGCTTACTGGCTCCAGCAGGCTGTCGAGGTCGACGCCGGGATCGCAAAGGTAGATGTGGGTGAGAACCCGCGTCAGTGCTGCAGAAGACAGGACATGCGCCTCGGCCTCAGCCGTGGGGCCAAGGCCAAGGGCGACATCTTCGAGAGCACGAACCAGGAAGGGAAGCAGCTTGGCGGGGCCGTCCTCGGCGCCAGCTAGTGGGCTCTCCAGGCCGCTGTCGTAAAGCGTCCTCAGCGAGGAGTGAGCCTTCGCCTCCATCTCCGTGAAGGCCACGCGGTCCTCAGCAAGAACCAGGGCCTTGTCGTCCAGCTCGGCCTTCCTCGCCCACAACTCCTGCTCCAGCGCACCTAGGCGATCGTGGTGCTTCCTGAGCTTGGCCTCCCTCTCCTTGACGGCCGCCTCACAAGCCTTCACGCCTTCTTCCTGCTCTTGGCGAAGGCGGGCCTCTTTCGCGAGCTGGTCCCGCAGGCCTTGTAGCTCGTCCTCCAGCGCCTTGCAGCGACCACGGGCGTCGACCGCCTCCCCCAGAGCTGCGTCACGAGCAGCCTTCGCCTCAAGAACGACCTGTTTCTCCTCATCGCAAGCTGTCGAGGCCTGGACCAGCGCCGCCCGAATCGAAGCATCGGAGCGAACCCATCCTGAAGCCAGCTCCAAGCGCCCGGCCGCCAAGAGAGGGTCGGCGCCAAGAAGATCCAGCCGCAGTCGGTCCAGCTCAGCAGCAGCATGGTCCAGAACGACAGAAGGAGTCAGAGAGACAGTAGCCGATGGAGTAGGAGGAGAAGGCGGCAGCGCGGCCACAGCATCCTGAGGCGGAGTCTGCTGCGCCCTAATGGCTGTAGTGGCGGCGGCAGGCAAGGACACCTCGGGAGTCACATGGGCCGTGGGGGCTGAGCTCGCCCCAGCTGGCTCAGCCTGGCCTCGCGAGGACGACCGGGTAGGAGAAGCCCGTGCGCCGTGGACACCCTCCTTCGCGGGCAGAGGCGCTGCCATGGGTGGAACCTCAGGAGCTCCCTTCGGCTTCTTTGCTGCGGGCGCCAGCCTATCCAAGAGATGTGGATGTTAAGCCTCAGAAGCAGGACAAGAAATAAAGACAAGGATCAAACGCTTACGGGTCATCGCCAGTGAGCTCGAGTGGCCTCCGGCCAAATTTGAAGCCTGAAAGCCGGCTGGAAGGGTCAACCTCGGGAAGCTTGGAAGCGGAAGGTGCGTCTGCGGTCTGCCTCGGGGCCGGGGTAGACCCGCAGGAGATCAACCCGGTCCTGTCCTTCTTCGGGATTGGGGGCAAGCTCCCGTCGTCATCCTCGTCGTCATCCTCGTCGTCATCCGCATAGTCATTGCTCGGAGAGAGGCGGAGAATGCGGGACCTGCGCCGGGAGAGGGGAGCCCTCGACTCTCCGTCAGTCGCCTCAGAGTCAGGCCCTCTTTCCTGCTCCCCTCCTTCCTCCTCTTCGCTAGAATCATCGGAGGGCACGTCCACTGGTTCCTCAGGAGTTTCCATGGGCACGGGCCCATCCCCGTTGAAGACGGGCATGGACTCCACTACCTGCTCCCAGTCGTCGCGGAGGAACAAGGGCGTAGGAGCGCCCTCCAACCTCGCCACATCGCCCCCAACCAGAGATTGGAGGACCGCAGCCAGATCTCCATCGGCCCAGGCCGCGGGGCTCGGATGGGGCCTCCACATCGGAAGTGAGTACCACTGAAGCGGAGCCATCTGGTGCTCCAGAAATTCCCTCAGCAGCGACGCGTCAGTCAGCTTCGCCGCCGCCATGTTGGCCGGCCTCAGATCTGCGTCCATCTTCTCCAACACCAGCTTCGCGCGGGGGTCCGCGAGCTCAGCTCGACCCCAATCACTGGAGCTCGTGGGCTGCTCCGTGGGCAAGATCAGCCGAGGGTGGATGCGCCCAGCATCAACCAAGATACACTTGCTCCTGAAGCCCTCAATCCTTTTCCCGGGGTTCGAGATGGCAATGGCGCCACCGTACGCGATGAAGCTCGCGCACGCGGAAGCAGGACCGCGAGAGGTCCGGAGGTAGAAGTAGTGGCGCAGCAAGGCCACTGAGGGCTGCACCCCCACGTGAGCCTTGCAGTAATAGGCGAAGATTGCCAGGAGAAGGACGGAGTTGGGGTGGAGATGCAGAGCCTGTAGCTTGTAATGGCGGAGGATAGAGAAGAAGAACTCACAGAAGGGAGGCACCAGGCCGGCGGCAATGGCACTTACGAAGAACGGATAGAAGGTGCTCCCTTGGCCTTCCGGGGTGGCGGAGCCGGCCTTGAGCGCCTTCGCCCCGTTGTTGCCCTGCGCCACCGCCATCCGGCGCAACCGGGCAAGGCTCGCCTCCGACACGTTTGGCGAGTCCAGGGAAGACGAGTACCAAGCTCCGGCCGGGGACTGACGAGGCGCCATGGCTTCCTAGGTCACGAGGTTGGAGTAGATCTGGAGATTTTGGAGGAAGGAAGGAGAGGCGTAAAAAAGGGGATCTGAGCAGCAACCGGAGAAAGCAAAAAGCGAAGCCTGGGCAGATGCCGCTCCCGTATCAACTCGCGCGGTTGCTGAGGCGCCCACGTCCAGTCAACCGCCATGCGGCGCCCAAGGCCGCAGGCTGTTAGGGCCCGCGGCGCTTCCCTCTTGCCATTCCGCCTCCCTGCACGGCCAAGTCCGAGCGCGCCTTGGGCCCGGGGACTACTGTCGGCGTTCTGGGAATGGGGGTCCCCAGACTTGCCTGCCTGTGGCCTGCGGCCTGGCTCAAAGGGGGGCCCAGCACGGCCCATCTTCATCAACACAGATCCAAGACCCTCGCGAGGGGCCAAGCCTCGCGGGGCGGACGACATGGAGCTTCCTTAGGCACGGCCTCATCAGGCTGGCTCGCGAGGAGGCGGAGAGATCAAGGCGGGGTACCTCACGAGGTGCCCGTGACACAAGCCATGACGACCAAGGGCGCCAGGCGGGTGCCAGCCCGCGCAGTGTCCTCCTTTCCTCTTTGGTGCAAAGGGGGTAAGCGCAGCCGCGGAGTACCGAGGCATCAGGCAAAGGTTGCCATTTCGGTGCAACAAGACCAAGACCAGGAAGACTGCAAGACGGAGGTCATCGTGGAGCCCAGGACGGCGTCACCACCAGAGCTTTGTGCAGGCGAAGACTACTTTTGTCAGGGTAGCTAGTACTAGCTGTCCCCCTTCAAATTAGCCCGCCATTGTTGGCTCCCTTCCCGCTCGATATTTGGGAAGAGGACCAGGGCCTCTATAAATAGGACCAGCCACCCACAGAAGAGAAGGGTCTGGGGGTTCGGAAGGGTTCGAAAGGGTTAAGAGGAGATGTTCGATCAGAGAAAGAGAGAGATAGAGAGAGAAGGGTGGCTGAACTCCTCCCAGCAGTTCATCGCCCCAGCCAAGGACAGACCCTCGCGAGGCTGTTCTTCCTTGTATCATTCATCGTCATTAGCCCAAGAGGCAATCCACCACGCCACACACTAGAGTAGGGTATTACACCACAACAGTGGCCCGAACCAGTATAAACCCTGTGTCCCTTGTGTTGTTCTTTCCACAGCTTAGATCTTAGCGAGGCGGAGGGGTGCAGGTAGGTAGGAAGCGAAATCTCCGCGCGCACCCCAGTGTTCGAACCTCAAGGGTCTGCCGGAACCCGAAATCTGACAGTATCTCAATGCCTAGTTCAATCTCGTTACCGGCAAGTCTCTTTAATCGTTCTGTAATGCAACACCCCGTAACTAACTCATTAGTCACATTGCTTGCAAGGCTTATAGAGATGTGCGTTACCGAGAGGGCCCAGAGATACCTCTTCGATACATGGAGTGACAAATCCTAATCTCGATCTATGCCAACTCAACAAACACCATCGGAGACACCTGTAGAGTATCTTTATAGTCACCCAGTTACGTTGTGACGTTTGATAGCACACTAAGTGTTCCTCCGGTATTCGGGAGTTGCATAATCTCATAGTCATAGGAGCATGTATAAGTTATGGAGAAAGCAATAGCATTAAACTAAACGATCATTTATGCTCAGCTAACGAATGGGTCTTGTCCATCACATCATTCTCTAATGATGTGATCATGTTCATTAAATGACAACACATGTCTATGGTCAGGAAACTTAACCATCTTTGATTAACGAGCTAGTCAAGTAGAGGCATACTAGCGACACTCTGTTTTGTCTATGTATTCACACATGTACTAAGTTTCCTGTTAATACAATTCTAGCATGAATAATAAACATTTATCATGATATAAGGAAATATAAATAACAACTTTATTATTGCCTCTAGGGCGTATTTCCTTCATTCTCCCACTTGCACTAGAGTTAATAATCTAGTTCACATCGTCATGTGATTTCACACCAATAGTTCACATCATTATGTGATTAGTTCACATCTCCATATGACTAATACCCAAAGGGTTTACTAGAGTCAATAATCTAGTTCACATCGCTATGTGATTAACATCCAAAGAGTGATCATGTTTTTCTTGTGAGAGGAGTTTAGTCAACGGGTCTGCCACATTCAGAGCCATATGTATTTTGCAAATTTTCTATGTACAATGCTCTGCACGGAGCTACTCTAGCTAACCGCTCCCACTTTCAATATGTATCTAGATCGAGACTTAGAGTCATCTAGATTGGTGTAAAAGCTTGCGTTGGCGTAACTCTTTATGACGAACTCTTTATCACCACCATAACCGAGAAATATCTCCTTAGTCTTCTAAGGATAATTTTGACCACTGTCAAGTGATCCACTCCTAGATCAATATCGTACCCCCTTGACAAACTCATGGCAAGGTACACAATAGGCTTGGTACACATCATATCATACTTTATAGAACCTATGGCTGAGGCATAGGAAATGACTTTCATTCTCTTTCTATTTTCTGCTGTGGTCGTGTTTTGAGTCATACTCAACTTTACACCTTGCAATATAGGCAAGAACTCCTTCTTTGACTGTTCCATTTTGAACTACTTCAAAAATCTTGTCAAGGTGTGTAATCATTGAAAAATCTTATCAAGCGTCTTGATCTATCTCTATAGATCTTGATACCCAATATGTAAGCAGCTTCACCGAGGTTTTTCCTTGAAAAACTCCTTTCAAACACTCCTTTATGCTTTCCAGAAAATTCTACATTATTTCCGATCAACAATATGTCATTCACATATACTTATCAGAAATGTTGTAGTGATCCCACTCACTTTCTTGTAAATACAGGCTTCACCGCAAGTCTATATAAAACTATATGCTTTGATCTACTCATCAAAGTATATATTCCAACTCCGAGATGCTTGCACCAGTCCATAGATGGATTTCTGGAGCTTGCACATTTTGTTAGCACCTTTAGGATTGACAAAACCTTCTGGTTGCATCATATACAACTCTTCTTTAATAAATCCATTAAGGAATGTAGTTTTGATATCCATTTGCCAGATTTCACAAAATGCGGCAATTGCTAACATGATTTGGACAGACTTTTAAGCATCGATACGAGCGAGAAAATCTCATCGTAGTCAACACCTTCAACTTTGTCGAAAACCTTTTGCGATAATTCGAGCTTTGTAGATAGTAACACTACTATCAGCGTCCGTCTTCCTCTTGAAGATCCACTTATTCTGAATGGCTCACCGATCATCGGGCAAGTCAATCAAAGTCCATACTTTATTCTCATACATGGATCCCATCTCAGATTTCATGGCCTTACGCCATTTCGCGGAATCTGGGCTCATCATCGCTTCCTCATAGTTCGTAGGTTCGTCATGGTCTAGTAACATGACTTCCAGAACAAGATTACCGTACCACTCTGGTGCGGAACGTACTCTGGTTGACCTATGAGGTTCGGTAGTAACTTGATCTGAAGTTTCATGATCATCATCATTAGCTTCCTCACTAATTGGTGTACGAATCACTGGAACTGATTTTTGTGATGAACTACTTCCAATTCGGGAGAAGGTACAATTACCTCATCAAGTTCTACTTTCCTCCAACTCACTTCTTTCGAGAGAAACTCCTTCTCTAGAAAGGATCCATTTTTAGCAACAAAGATCTTGCCTTCGGATCTGTGATAGAAGGTGCACCCAACAGTTTCTTTTGGGTATCCTATGAAGACGCACTTCTCTGATTTGGATTTGAGCTTATCAGGCTGAAACTTTTTCACATAAGCATCGCAACCCCAAACTTTAAGAAATGATAGCTTAGTTTTCTTGCTAAACCACATTTCATATGGTGTCATCTCAACGGATTTTTAGACGGTGCCCTATTTAACGTGAATGCAACTGTCTCTAATGCATGACCCCAAAATGATAGTGGTAAATCGGTAAGAGACATCATAGATCGCACCATATCTAATAAAGTACAGTTACGATGTTCGGACACACCATTACGCTGTGGTGTTCCGGGTGGCTTGAGTTGCGAAATTATTCAACATTGTTTCAACTGAAGTCCAAACTCGTAACTCAAATAATTCGTTTCCGCGATCGGATCATAGAAACTTTATTTTCTTGTTACGATGATTCTCCACTTCATTCTGAAATTCTTTGAACTTTTCAAACGTTTTAGACTTGTGTTTCATTAAGTAGATATACTCATATCTGCTCAAATCATCTGTGAAGGTCAGAAAATAACGATACCCGCCACGAGCCTCAACACTCATCGGACCGCATACATCGGTATGTATTATTTCCAATAAGTCAGTTGCTTGCTCCATTGTTCAGGAGAACGGAGTTTTAGTCATCTTGCCCATGAGGCATGGTTCGCAAGCATCAAGTGATTCCAAAAGCCCATCAGCATGGAGTTTTTTCATGCGCTTTACACCAATATGACCTAAACGGCAGTGCCACAAATAAGTTTCACTATCATTATTAACTTAGCATCTTTTGGCTTCAATATTATGAATATGTGTATCACTATGATCAAGATTCAATAAACCATTCACCTTGGGTGTATGACCATAGAAGGTTTTATTCATGTAAATAGAATAACAATTATTCTTTGACTTAAATGAATAAACATATTGCAATAAACATGATCCAATCATATTATGCTCAACGCAAACACCAAATAACATTTATTTTAGGTTCAACACTAACCCCGAAGGTAAAGGGAGTGTGTGATGGTGATCTTATCAACCTTGGAATCACTTCCAATACACATCGTCACCTCGCCCTCAACTAGTTTCTGTTCATTTTGTAACTCCTGTTTCAAGTTACTAATCATAGCAACTGAACCAGTATCAAATACCTTGGGGTTACTATGAACACCAGTAAAGTACACATCAATAACATGTATATCAAATATACTTTTGTTCACTTTGCCATCCTTCTTATCCGCCAAGTATTTGGGGTAGTTCCGCTTCCAGTGACCATTCCCTTTGCAGTAGAAGCACTCAGTTTCAGGCTTAGGTCTAGCTTTGGGCTTCTTCACAGGAGTGGCAACTTGCTTGCCATTCTTCTTGAAGTTCCTTTCTTTCCCTTGCCCTTTTACTTGAAACTAGTGGTCTTTGTCAACCATCAACACTTGATGATTTTTCTTGATTTCTACCTTCGCCAATTTCAGCATCACGAAGAGCTTGGGAATCGTTTCCATTATCCCTTGCATATTATAGTTCATAATGAAGTTGTAGTAACTTGGTGATAGTGACTAGAGAACTGTCAATCACTATCTTATATGGAAGATTAACTCCCACTAGCTGAGCTATTCTTCTCCATCTTGTAGGCAAAGTGCTTGTTGGAGGTCACATACCTCTCGATTCGGGCATGAGTTCGAAATACCAATTTCAGCTCTTGGAACATCATATATGCTCTGTGGTATTCAAGACATTTTTGAAGTCCCGGTTCTAAGCCGTAAAGCATGGCGCACTAAACTATCAAGTAGTCATCATCCCGAGCTTGCCAAACGTTCATAACGTCTGCATCTGCTCCTGCAATAGGTCTGTCACCTAGCAGTGCATCCATGACGTAATTCTTCTGTGCAGCAATGAGGATAATCCTCAAGTTACGAACCCAGTCCGTGTAATTGCTACCATCATCTTTCAACTTAGCTTTCTCTAGGAACGCATTAAAATTCAACGGAACAACAGCATGGGCCATCTATCTACAACAACATAGACATGCAGAATACTATTAGGTACTAATTTCATGATAAATTAAAGTTCAATTAATCAAATTACTTAAGACCTCCCACTTACATAGACATCCCTCTAATCATCTAAGTGATCACGTGATCCATATCAACTAAACCATGTCTGATCATCACGTGAGATGGAGTAGTTTTCAATGGTGAACATCACTATGTTGATCATATCTACTATATGATTCACGCTCGACCTTTCGGTCTCAGTGTTCCGAGGCCATATCTACATATGCTAGTCTCGTCAAGTTTAACCTGAGTATTCTGCTTGTGCAAAACTGGCTTGCACCCCTTGTATGTGAACGTAGAGCTTATCACACCCGATCATCGCGTGGTGTCTCAGCACGAAGAACTGTCACAACGGTGCATACTCAGGGAGAACACTTATACCTCGAAATTTTAGTAAGGGATCATCTCATAATGCTACCGTCGTACTAAGAAAAATAGGATGCATAAAAGATAAACATCACATGCAATCAAAATATGTGACATGATATGGCCATCATCATCTTGTGCCTTTGATCTCCATCTCCAAAGTACCGTCATGATCTCCATCTTCACCGGCATGACACCATGATCTCCATCATCTTGATTTTTATCAACGTGTCGTCACATGGTCGTCTCGCCAACTATTGCTTTTGTAACTATTGCTATCACATAGCGATAAAGTAAAGCAATTATATGGCGCTTGCATCTTATGCAATAAAGAGACAACCATAAGGCTCCTGCCAGTTGCCGATAACTTTAACAAAACATGATCATCTTGTACAACAATTTATATCTCATCACGTATTGACCATATCACATCACAACATGCCCTGCAAAAACAAGTTAGACGTCCTCTACTTTGTTGTTGCAAGTTTTATGTGGTTGCTACAGGCTGAGCAAGAACAGTTCTTACCTACGCATCAAAAAACCACAACACGGTATAGTGATTGCTTTTTGATCTTCAGAAAGAACCCTGTTCATTGAATCCGATTCAACTAAAGTTGGAGAAACTGACACCCACCAGCCACCTGTGTGTGAAGCACATCGGTAAACCAGTCTCGCGTAAGTGTACGCGTAATGTCGGTCTAAGCCGCTTCATCCAATAATACCGCTGAATCAAGAATCAACTAGTGACGGCAAACTATATTTATATACCCACGCCAACAACTCCTTTGTGTTCTACTCGTGCATATAACATCTACGCATAGACCTGGCTCGGATGCCACTGTTGGGGAATGCAGTAATTTCAAAAAAATTCCTACGCACACGCAAGATCCATCTAGGTGATGCATAGCAATGAGAGGAGAGTGTTGTCCACGTACCCTCGTAGACCATTAGCGGAAGCATTATGACAACGCGGTTGATGTAGTCGTACGTCTTCACGATCCAACCGATCCTAGCACCAAAGGTACGGCACCTCCGCGATCTGCACACGTTCAGCTCGATGACGTCCCACGAACTCTAGATCCAGCTGAGTGTCGGGGGAGAGCTTTGTCAGCACGACGGCGTGATGATGAAGTTATCGATGCAGGGCTTCACCTAAGCACTACAACGATATGACCAAGGTGGAAATCTGTGGAGGGGGCACCGCACACGGCTAAGAGATCAACTTGTGTGTCTATGGGGTGCCCCCCTCCCTCGTATATAAAGGAGTGGAGGAGGGGAGGGCCGGCCCTCTCTATGGCGCGCCCTAGGGGGAGTCCTACTCCCACCGGGAGTAGGATTCCCCTCTTTCCCTAGTTGGAGTAGGAGAGGAAGGAAGGAGGAAAGAGGGAGAAGGAAAGGGGGCACCACCCCCCTTCCCTAGTCCAATTCGTACCCAAGGGGGAGGGGGCGCGGCCTGCCCTGGCTTCCCCTCTCTCTTTCCACTAAGGCCCAATAAGGCCCATATACTTCATGGGGGGTCCGGTAACCCCTGGCACTCCGGTAAATGCCCGAACTCACCCGAAACAATTCCGATGTACAAACATAGGCTTCCAATATATCGATATTTATATCTCGACCATTTCGAGACTCCTCGTCATGCCCGTGATCACATCCGGGACTCCGAACAACCTTCGGTACATCAAAACACATAAACTCATAATATCAATCGTCACCGAACGTTAAGCGTGCGGAACCTACGGGTTCAAGAACTATGTAGACATGACCGAGACTCATCATAGGTCAACAACAAATAGCAGAACCTGGATGCTCATATTGGTCCTACATATTCTACGAAGATCTTTATCGGTCAAACCGCATAACAACATACGTTGTTCCCTTTGTCATCGGTATGTTACTTGCCCGAGATTCTATCCTTGGTATCTCAATACCTAGTTCAATCTCGTTACCGGCAAGTCTCTTTAATCGTTTCGTAATGCAACAACCCGTAACTAACTCATTAGTCACATTGCTTGCAAGGCTTATAGTGATGTGCATTACCGAGAGGGCCCAGAGATACATCTCCAATACATGGAGTGACAAATCCTAATCTCGATCTATGCCAACTCAACAAACACCATCGGAGACACCTGTAGAGCATCTTTATAGTCACCCAGTTACGTTGTGATGTTTGATAGCACACTAAGTGTTCCTCCGGTATTCGGGATTTGCATAATCTCATAGTCATAGGAGCATGTATAAGTTATGGAGAAAGCAATAGTAGTAAACTAAACGATCATTTATGCTCAGCTAACGAATGGGTCTTGTCCATCACATCATTCTCTAATGATGTGATCCTGTTCATTAAATGACAACACATGTCTATGGTCAGGAAACTTAACCATCTTTGATTAACGAGCTAGTCAAGTAGAGGCATACTAGGGACACTCTGTTTTGTCTATGTATTCACACATGTACTAAGTTTCCAGTTAATACAATTCTAGCTTAAATAATAAACATTTATCATGATATAAGGAAATATAAATAACAACTTTATTATTGCCTCTAGGGCATATTTACTTCAGTATCAAGCCCATGAATTTCTTCAAAAGGAGGTAAAATTTTGACATCCTCAGCTTTAATACCTTTTTCCTACATAGATTTCTCTGCCTCTTGCATATCTTCAGGACTAAGATATAAGATACCCTTCTTCTTCGGAGTGGGTTTAGTAGGTGGTTTAGGGAGAGTCCAATCATCATAATTTTTCAATAATTCTTCAGCTTGACCAATAGTTCATTCCCTGAAAACACAACCAGCACAACTATCTAGGAAATCCCTAGAAGCATCGGTTAGTCCATTATAGAACATATCCAGTATCTCATTTTTCTTAAGAGGATGATCATACAAAGCATTAAGCAATTGGAGAAGCCTCCCCTAAGCTTGTGGGAGACTCTTTTCTTCAATTGGCACAAAGTTAAATATTTCCTGCAAGGCAGCTTGTTTCTTATGAGCAGGGAAATATTTTCAGAGAATTAATAAATCATATCCTGGGGACTACGCACACAACCAGGAGCAAGAGTATTGTACCAAGCTTTAGCATCACCCTTTAATGAGAACGAAAATAATTTGAGAATATAATAATAGCAAGTTTTCTCATCATGAGTAAAAAGGGTGGCTATGTCATTCAACTTAGTAAGATGTGCCACAACAGTTTCAGTTTCATAACCATGGAAAGCATCAGATTCAACCAAAGTAGTTAACTTTGGGTCGATAGAGAATTCATAATCCTTTTCGTCAATAAATATAGTTGAAGTAGCAAACTTAGGATCATATTGCATTCTAGCATTCAAGGATTTTTCTTTATACTTGCATAATAATTTCTCTAGATCATCCCTATCCTTACAAGCAAGAATGTCTCTAGTTGTCTCCTCATTCAAAAGATAACCTTCCAGTACCTTAGGCAATTCATATCTAGGAGGGCTAGTTCTAGTAGGTGTTTCAAAATTTTCAGTTTCAAGCTCATCATCAGTTTCAACAATATCATGCTCTCTTACTCTAGCAATTTGTTCATCAAGAAATTCACCTAGTGGCACATCATCATCAAGCAAGGTACTAGCATCATCATAAGTATCATTCATAGCAAAAGTAGCATCATCAATAACTTGCAACATATCAGGATTAATAGCATGTGGTGGTGTTGCAAGTTTACTTATAACAGAAGGTGAATGATACGTCTCCAACGTATCTATAATTTTTTATTGTTCCATGCTGTTATATTATCAATCTTGGATGTTTTATAATCACTTTATAGTCATTTTATATCATTTTTTGTTACTAACCTATTGACATAGTGCCAAGTGCCAGCTGTTGTTTTTTCCATGTTTTTTACATCACAGAAAATCAATACCTAACGGAGTCCAAATGCCATGAAACTTTACGGTGTGTTTGTTGGGATCTGATGAACTTCGAGTTTATGATCAGTCATATATTTTTATATCCATGAAAGTATTTGAGTTTCTTTGATCTCTTTTATGCATGATCTCTTATAGCCTCGTATTTCTTCTCTGATATTTGGATTTTGTTTGGCCAACTTGATCTATTTATCTTGCAATGGGAAGAGGTGCTTTGTAGTGGGTTCGATCTTACGGTGCTTGATCCCAGTGACAGAAGGGGAACCGACATGTATGTATCATTGATACTAAGGATAAAACAATGGGGTCTATCTCTACATAGATAGATCTCGTCTACATCATGTCATCGTTCTTATTGCATTTCTCCGTTTCTCCATGAACTAATACACCAGATGCATGCTGGATAGCGGTCGATGTGTGGAGTAATAGTAGTAGATGCAGGCAGGAGTCGGTCTACTAATCTTGGACATGGTACCTATGTAATGATCATTGCGTGGATATCGTCATGATTATTTGAAGTTCTATCAATAACCCAACAGTAATTTGTTTACCCATTGTTTGCTATTTTTCTTGAGAGAAGCCACTAGTGAAATCTACGCCCCCCGGGTCTCTTTCTCATATATTTTCCTTTGCGATCTACTTTTATTTGCATTTATTTTCAGATCTATTAATCCAAAAATCCAAAAATACTTTGCTGCACTTTATTCTATTTGTGATATATTTATTCAATCTATTACAACTTTATCCCGCCCGCACACCAATTTCTGGCGCCGTTACCCGAAAGGGATTGACAACCCCTTTAACACATCGGGTTGCGAGTGGTTGTTATTTGTGTGCAGGGGCTGTTTACGTTGTGTTACTTGGTTCTCCTGTTGGTTTGATAACCTTGGTTTCTTCACTGAGGGAAATACCCACCGTTGTTGTGCTCCAGCATCCCTTCCTCTTTGGGGAAATACCGACGTAGTCCTAGCCGACATCAGTGAATCTAAGGCAAAGCTAGATGGTTGTTCCTTACCTCCCCTCGTCTTAGAGGAAAAAATCTTAGTCTTATCATCCTTCAGATTCTTCATAGTGATAAATTGATAATAATACCAAGTGACTCAACAAATATAGCTATGCTTCCTGGCGACGGCGCCAGAAAAAGGTCTTGATAACCCACAAGTATAGGGGATCGCAACAGTTTTCGAGGGTAGAGTATTCAACCCAAATTTATATATTCGATACAAGGGGAGCCAAAGAATATTTGCAAGTATTAGCAACTGGGTTGTCAATTCAGTCACACCTGGAGATTAATTATGTACATCAAAGTGATCAGTAGCACTGTAATATGATAGTTTTGATAGTAGTAGCAATAGCAATAGCAACGGTAATGGTGATAGCAGTAATTTTGTAGCAAGTGCAACCGTAACGATAGCAGTAGTACTTAGCAAGAACAATATAATAGAAATTCATAGGCATGGGATCTGCGATTTGTTGGATGATATTCATCATGTGACAGTCATAACCTAGGGGGATATGACACTAGCTCCAGTTCATAAATATAATGTAGGCATGTATTCCGTAAATAGTCATACGTGCTTATGGAAAGAACTTGCATGCCATCTTTTGTCCTACCCTCCCGTGACAGCGGGGTCCAATTGGAAACTAAGGGACATTAAGGCCTCCTTTTAATAGAGAACCAGAACAAAGCATTAACACACGGTGAATGCATGAACTCCTCAAACTACGGTCATCACCGGGAGTGGTCCCGACTATTGTCATTCCGGGGTTGCCGGATCATAACACGTAGTAGGTGACTATAACTTGCAAGATTAGATCTAGAACATGGATATAATGGTGATAACATAAACGGTTCAGATCTGAATTCATGGCACCCGAGCCCAAAGTGACAAGCATTAAGCATGGCAAAGTCATAGCAACATCAATCTAAGAACATAGTGGATACTAGGGATCAAGCCCTAACAAAACTAACTAGATTACATGATGAATCTCATCCAACTCCTCACTAACCAGTGAGCCTACGAAGGAATTACTCACTCCCGGTGGGGAGCATCATGGAATTGGCGATGGAGAAGGGTTGGTGATGACGAAGATCGCCCTCTCCGGAGCCCCAAACGGACTCCAGATCTGGCCTCCCGATAAAGAACAGGAGGTGACGGCGGCTCCGTCTCGTGGAACGCGATAATTCTTTCTCCCTGATTTTTTTTCTGGAAAAATAGGATTTTATAGCGTCGGTTTCGGGGTTTGTGGGGCCACCAGGTGGGGATAACCCACCTGGGCACGCCTAGAGGGGGGCGCTTCTCCCTGAATTTTTCTAGAAAAATAGGATTTTATAGCATCGGTTTCAGGGTCTGCAGGCCCACCAGGTGGGGACAACCCACCTGGGCACGCCTGGAGGGGGGCGGCCCTAGTGGGCTGTGCCCACCCAGGTGCCCCGCTCTGTTGGTTCTTGGCTCCAGAAATTCTCTTTATTGATATAAAAAATCCTTGCAAAATTTCGTTCCATTCCGAAAACTTTTATTTCTGCACAAAAACAACACCATGGTAGTTCTGCTGAAAACAACGTCAATCCGGGGTTAGTTTCATTCAAATTATGCAAATTAGAGTCCAAAACAAGAGGTAAAGTGTTAGGAAAAGTAGATAGGTTGGTGACATGTCAAGCGTCAGTCTTCATCTTGAAGATCCATTTATTCTCTATGGCTCGCCGATCACCGGGCAAGTCAACTAAATTCCACACTTTGTTCTCATACATGGATCATATCTCAGATTTCATGGCCTCAAGCCATTTATCAGAATCTGGGCTCATCATCGCTTCTTCATAGTTCGTAGGTTCGTCATGGTCTAGTAACATGACTTCCTGAACAGGATTATCGTACCACTCTGGTGCGGAACATGCTCTACTTGACCTACGAGGTTCGGTAACTTGATTTGAAGTTTCATGATCATTATCATTAGCTTCCTCTCTAGTTGCTGTAGGCATCACGAGAACGGTTTTCTGTGATGAGCTACATTCCAATTCGAGAGAAGGTACAATTACCTCATCAAGTTCTACTTTCCCCCCACTCACTTCTTTCGAGAGAAACTCCTTCTCTAGAAATTTTCCATTCTTGGCAACAAATATCTTGCCTTCGGATTTGTGGTAGAAGGTGTACCCAATTGTTTCCTTAGGGTATCCTATGAAGACACACTTCTCCGATTTGGGTTCGAGATTATCAGGCTGAAACCTTTTGACATAAGTGTCGCAACCCCAAACTTTAAGAAACGATAATAGGTTTCTTGCCAAACCACAGTTTATATGGTGTCGTCTCAACGGATTTAGACGGTTCCCTATTTAACATGAACGCGGCTGTCTCCAATGCATAACCCCAAAACGATAGTGGTAAATCGATAAGAGACATCATAGACCGCACCATATCTAATAAAGTACGGTTACAACGTTCGGACACACCATTATGCTATGGTGTTCCAGGTGGCGTGAGTTGTGAAATTATTCCACATTGTTTTAAATGAAGGCCAAACTCGTAACTCAAATATTCGCCTACGTGATCAGATCATAGAAACTTTATTTTCTTGTTACGATGATTCTCCACTTCACTCTGGAATTCTTTGAACTTTTCAAATGTTTCAGACTTGTGTTTCATTAAGTAGATATACCCATATTTTCTCAAATCATCATTGGACCGCATACATCGGTATGTATCATTTCCAATAAGTCATTAGCTCCTTCCATTGTTCTGGAGAACGGAGTTTTAGCCATCTTGCCCATGAGGCATGGTTCGCAAGTATCAAATGATTCATAATCAAGTGATTCCAAAAGCCCATCTGCATGGAGTTTCTTCATGCGCTTTACACCAATATGACCTAAACGACAGTGCCACAAATATGTTGCACTATCACTATCAACTTTGCATCTTTTGGCATCAATATTATGAATATGTGTATCACCACAATCGAGATTCAATAAAAATAGACCACTCTTCAAGGGTGCTTGACCATAAAAGATATTACTCATATAAATAGAACAACCATTATTCTCTGATTTAAATGAATAACCGTCTCGCATCAAACAAGATCCAGATATAATGTTCATGGTCAACGCTGGCACCAAATAACAATTATTCAGGTCTAAAACCAATCCTGAACGTAGATGTAGAGGTAGTGTGCCGACGGCGATCACATCAACCTTGGAACCATTCCCGACGCACATAGTCACCTCGTCCTTAGCTAATCTTCGTTTAATCCGTAGCCCTTGTTTCGAGTTACAAATATGAGCAACTGAACCAGTATCAAATACCCAGACGCTACTACAAGCATTAGTAAGGTACACATCAATAACATGTATATCAAATATACCTTTTTCACTTTGCCATCCTTCTGATCCGCCAAATACTTGGGACAGTTCTGCTTCTAGTGACCAGTCCCTTTGCAGTAGAAGCACTCAGTTAACAATCAACACTTGATGCTCCTTCTTGATTTCGACCTACATAGCTATGAGCATAGCGAAGAGCTCACAAATTGTCTTATCCATCCCTTGCATATTATAGTTCATCACGAAGCCTTTGTAGCTTGATAGCAATGATTGAAGAACTCTGTAAATAACACTATCATCTGGAAGATTAACTCCCAGTTGAGTCAAGTGATTATGATACCCAAACATTTTGAGTATGTGTTCACTGACAGAACTGTTCTCCTCCATCTTGCAGCTATAGAACTTGTTGAAGACTTCATATCTCTCAACTCGGGCATTTGCTTGAAATATTAACTTCAATTCTTGGAACATCTCATATAGTCCATGACGTTCAAAATATCTTTGGAGTCCCGATTCTAAGCCGTAAAGCATGGCACACTGAACTACTGAGTAGTCATCAACACATGACTACTAGGCATTCACAATGTCTGCAGTTGCGGTGCATCAAGGACATAATTTTTCTATGCAGCAATGAGGATAATCCTCAAGTTACAGACCCAGTCCGTGTAGTTGCTACTATCATCTTCAACTTAGCTTTCTCTAGGAACGCATTAAAATTCAAGGGAACGGTAGCACGGGCCATTGATCTACAACATAGATATGCAAAAACTACCAGGACTAAGTTCATGATATATTAAGTTCAATTAATCATATAACATAAGAACTCCCACTTAGATAGACATCCCTCAAGTCATCTAAATGATACGTGATCTAAATCAACTAAACCATGTCCGATCATCACGTGAGATGGAGTAGTCATCAATGGTGAACATCTCTATGTTGATCATATCTACTATATGATTCACGTTCGACCTTTCGGTCTCCAGTGTTCCGAGGCCATGTCTGTAAATGCCAGGCTCGTCAAGTTTAACCCGAGTATTCTGCATGTGCGAAACTGTCTTGCACCCGTTTTATGTTAACGTAGAGTCTATCGCACCGGATCATCACAATGTGTCTCAACACGATGAACTGTCGCAACAGTGCATACTCGGGGAGAACACTTATACCTTGAAATTTTAGTAAGGGATCATCTTATAATGCTATCACCGTACTAAGCAAAATAAGATGCATAAAAGATAAACATCGCATGCATTCAAAATATGTGACATGATATGGCCATCATCATCTTGTGCTTTTGATCTCCATCTCCAAAGCACCGTCATGATCTCATCATCACTGGCTTGACACCTTGATCTCCATCGTAGCGTCATGGTCGTCTCGCCAACTATTGCTTCTACAACTATCGCTAACGCATAGTGATAAAGTAAAGCAATTACATGGCGTTTGCATTTCATACAATAAAGAGACAACCATAAGGCTCCTGCCGGTTGCGAGTGACTCTTACAAAACATGATCATCTCATACAATAACGTATATCACATCATGTCTTGACCATATCACATCACAACATGCCCTACAAAAACAAGTTAGATGTCCTATACTTTGTTGTTGCAAGTTTTACGTGGCTGCTACGGGCTTCTAGCAAGAACCGTTCTTACCTACGCATCAAAACCACAACGGTGATTTCTCAAGTTTGCTGTATTAAGATTCAACAAGGACCGGCCACAGTCAAATTCGATTCAACAAAAGTAGGAGAAACAGACACCCGCCAACACCTTTATGCAAAACTAGTTGCATGTGTGTCGGTGGAACTGGTCTCATGAACGTGGTCATGTAAGGTTGGTCCGGGCCACTTCATCCAACAATACCGTCGAATCAAAATAATACATTGGTGGTAAGCAGTATGACGATCACCGCCCACAACTCTTTCTGTTCTACTCGTGCATATCATCTACGCATAAACCTGTCTCTGATACCACTGTCAGGAAGTAGCATGCAATTTCAAAATTTTCCTACGCGCACGCAAGATCTTCTAGCATATGCATATCAACGAGAGGGGAAGAGTGTGTCTACGTACCCTCGTAGAACGAAAGCGTAAGCGTTTGACAACGTGGTTGATGTAGTCGAACTTCTTCTCGCTCCGGCCAATCAAGTATCGAACGTACGGCACCTCCGAGTTATGCACACATTCAGCTCGATGACGTCCCTCGAACTCTTGATCCAGCACAGTGTCGAGCAAGTAGATGAGTTCCGTCAGCATGACGGTGTCGTGACGGTGATGTTGAAGTGATCTACGCAGGGCTTCACCTAAGCACCGCAAGAATATGATTGAGGGTATAATCTGTGGAGGGGGCGTCGTACGCGGCTAACAGATGTTGTTGTTGTTGTGTGTTCTAGCGGTGCCCCCCCCCCAAATATATATAGGTTGGAGGGGAGGAGAGGCAGCCAAAGGGGCGCCCAAAAAGGAGGAATCCTACTTGGGGTCCTCCCAATTCGGCCTCCCTCCTTTCCTTTTTACCGGAGGGGGAAAAGGAAAGGGAGAAGAGAGAAAGGAAGGGGGGCCTATCCCCCCTTTTCCTTTTCCAATTCGGCCAGCTTCCATAGGGGGGCACCACCCCTTGTGGGTAGGTGTGCTCCCCTCTCATGGCCCATATGGCCCATATCTTTCCCTCGAGGGTTTCGGTAACCCCCCGGTACTTCGATAAGTACTCGATACAATCCGGAACATTTCTGGTGTCCGAATACTGTCATCCTATACACCAATCCTTACCTCTCGACCATTTCGAGACTCCTTGTCATGTCCGTGATCTCATCTGGGATTCCGAACAACATTCGGTCACCGAATCACATAACTCATATAATACTAAATCGTCATCGAACGTTAAGCGTGCGGACCCTACGGGTTCGAGGACTATGTAGACATGACCGAGACACCTCTCCGGTCAATAACCAATAGCGAAACTTGGATGCTCATATTGGCTCCTACATATTCTACGAAGATCTTTATAAGTCGAACTGTCATGACAACATACATTATTCCCTTTGTCATCGGTATGTTACTTGCCCGAGATTCGATCTCGGTATCTTCATACCTAGTTCAATCTCGTTATCGACAAGTCTCTTTACTCGTTCCGTAATACATCATCCCCTAACTAACTCATTAGTCACTTTCCTTGCAAGGCTTCTTTTGATGTGCATTACCGAGAGGGCCCAGAGATAACTCTCCGATACTCAGAGTGACAAATCCTAATCCTGATCTATGCTAACCCAACAAACTCCTTCGGAGATAGCTGTAGAGCATCTTTATAATCACCCAGTTACGTTGTGACATTTGATAGCACACAAGGTATTCCTCCGGTATCCGGGAGTTGCATAATCTCATAGTCAAAGGAATATGTATTTGACATGAAGAAAGCAATAGCAATAAAACTGAACGATCAGTATGCTAAGCTAACAGATTGGTCTTGTCCACCACATCATTCTCCTAATGATGTGATCTCGTTCATAAAATGACAACACGTGTCTATGATTAGGAAACTTAACCATCTTTGATTAACGAGCTAGTCTAGTAGAGGTTTACTAGGGACACGATGTTTTGTCTATGTATCCACACATGTATCAAGTTTCTGGTTAATACAATTCTAGCATTAATAATAAACATTTATCATGAATAAGGAAATATAAAATAACAACTTTATTATTGCCTCTAGGGCATATTTCCTTCACCCGCAGTAGGCCTTTCACCTAGCGGTGCATCAATAACATAATTCTTCTGTGCAACAATGAGGATAATCCTCAAGTTACGGACCCAGTCCGTGTAGTTGCTACCATCATCTTGCACCTTAGCTTTCTCTAGGAACGCATTAAAATTCAAGGGAACGGTAGCACGGGCCATTGATCTACAACATAGATATGCAAAAACTATCATGACTAAGTTCATGATAAATTAAGTTCAATTAATCATATTACTTAAGAACTCCCACTTAGATAGACATCCCTCAAGTCATCTAAATGATACTTGATCCAAATCAACTAAACCATGTTCGATCATCACGTGAGATGAAGTAGTCATCAATGGTGAACATCTCTATGTTGATCATATCTACTATATGATTCATGTTCGATCTTTTGGTCTCCAGTGTTCCGAGGCCGTGTCTGTACATGCCAGGATCGTCTAGTTTAACCCGAGTATTCCGCATGTGCAAAACTGTCTTGCACCCGTTGTATGCGAATGTAGAGTCTATCACACCCGGTCATCACGTGGTGTGTCAACATGATGAACTGTCGCAACGGTGCATACTCAGGGAGAACACTTATACCTTAAAAAAAATTTAAGGGATCATCTTATAATGCTACCCCCGTACTAAGCAAAATAAGATGCATAAAAGATAAACATCACATGCAATCAAAATATGTGACATGATATGGCCATCATCATCTTGTGCTTTTGATCTCCATCTCCAAAGCATCGTCATGATCTCCATCGTCACCGGCTCGATACCTTGATCTCCATCATGGCGTCGTGGTCGTCTCGCCAACTATTGCTTCTACTGTTAGGGAACGTAGTAATTTCAAAAAAAATCCTATGCACATGCAAGATCATGGTGATGCATAGCAACGAGAGAGGAGAGTGTTGTCTACGTACCCTCGTAGACCGAAAGCGGAAGCGTTAGCACAACGCGGTTGATGTAGTCGTACATATTCACGGCCCGACCGATCAAGCACCGAAACTACGGCACCTCCGAGTTCTAGCACACGTTCAGCTCGATGATGATCCCCGAACTTCGATCCAGTAGAATGTCGGGGAAGAGTTTCGTCAGCACGACGGCGTGGTGACGATCTTGATGTTCTACCGTCGCAGGGCTTCGCCTAAGCACCGCTACAATATTATCGAGGATTGTGGTGGAAGGGGCACCGCACATGGCTAAGAGATCAATGATCAATTGTTGTATCTTTGGGGTGCCCCCCTGCACCCGTATATAAAGGAGCAAGGGAGGAGGAGGCCGGCCCTAGGAGGGGGCGCGCCAAGTGTGGCAGTCCTACTAGGACTCCCTAGTCCTAGTAGGATTCCACCTCCCATATGGAATAGGAAAAGAGTAAGGGAAAAGGAGAAGGAAGGAAGCGGGGCCCACCTTCCCCTAGTCCAATTCGGACCAGACCAAGGGGAGGGGTGCAGCCACCCTTGAGGCCCTTTTCCTTCTTTCCCATATGGCCCAATAAGGCCCAATATGTATGCCCATAACTCTCCGGTACTCCGAAAAATACCCGAATCACTCGGAACCTTTCTGATGTCCGAATATAGTCGTCCAATATATCGATCTTTACGTCTCGACCATTTCGAGACTCCTTGTCATGTCCCCGATCTCATCCGGGACTTTGAACTCCTTCGGTACATCAAAACTCATAAACTCATAATATAACTGTCATCGAAGCCTTAAGCGTGCGGACCCTACGGGTTCGAGAACAATGTAGACATGACCGAGACACGTCTCCGGTCAATAACCAATAGCGGAACCTGGATGCTCATATTGGCTCCCACATATTCTACGAAGATCTTTATCGGTCAGACCGCATAACAACATACGTTGTTCCCTTTGTCATCGGTATGTTACTTGCCCGAGATTCGATTGTCGGTATCTCAATACCTAGTTCAATCTCGTTACCGGCAAGTCTCTTTACTCGTTCCGTAATACATCATCCTGCAACTAACTCATTAGTTGCAATGCTTGCAAGGCTTAAGTGATGTGCATTACCGAGAGGGCCCAGAGATATCACTCCGACAATCGGAGTGACAAATCCTAATCTCGAAATACGCCAACCCAACAAGTCCTTCGGAGACGCTTGTAGAGCACCTTTATAATCACCCAGTTACATTGTGACGTTTGGTGGCACACAAAGTGTTCCTCCGGTAAACGGGAGTTGCATAATCTCATAGTCATAGGAACATGTATAAGTCATGAAGAAAGCAATAGCAACAAACTAAACGATCAAGTGCTATGCTAACAGAATGGGTCAAGTCAATCACATCATTCTCCTAATGATGTGATCTCGTTAATCAAATGACAACTCATGTCTATGGTTAGGAAACATAACCATCTTTGATCAATGAGCTAGTCAGGTAGAGGCATACTAGTGACACTCTGTTTGTCTATGTATTCACACATGTATTATGTTTCCGGTTAATACAATTCTAGCATGAATAATAAACATTTATCATGATGTAAGGAAATAAATAATAACTTTATTATTGCCTCTAGGGCATATTTCCTTTAGTCTCCCACTTGCACTAGAGTCAATAATCTAGTTCACGTCGCCATGTGATTTAACATCAATAGTTCACATCACCATGTGATTAACAACCATAGTTCACATCGACATGTGACCAACACCCAAAGGGTTTACTAGAGTCAATAATCTAGTTCACATCGCTATGTGATTAACACACAAAGAGTACTGAGGTGTGATCATGTTTTGCTTGTGAGAGAAGTTTAGTCAACGGGTCTGCCACATTCAGATCCGTAAGTATTTTGCAAATTTCTATGTCAACAATGCTCTGCATGGAGCTACTCTAGCTAATTGCTCCCACTTTCAATATGTATCCAGATTGAGACTTAGAGTCATCTGGATCAGTGTCAAAAGTTGCATCGATGTAACCCTTTACGACGAACCTTTTGTCACCTCCATAATCGAGAAACATATCCTTATTCCACTAAGGATAATTTTGACCAATGTCCAGTGATCTACTCCTAGATCATTATTGTACTCCTTTGCCAAACTCAGGGCAGGGTATACAATAGGTCTGGTACACAGCATGGCATACTTTATAGAACCTATGGCTGAGGCATAGGGAATGACTTTCATTCTCTCTCTATCTTCTGCCGTGGTCGGGTTTTGAGTCTTACTCAACTTCACACCTTGTAACACAGGCAAGAACTCCTTTTTGACTGTTCCATTTTGAACTACTTCAAAATCTTGTCAAGGTATGTACTCATTGAAAAAACTTATCAAGCGTATTAATCTATCTCTATAGATCTTGATGATCAATATGTAAGCAGCTTCACCGAGGTCTTTCTTTGAAAAACTCCTTTCAAACATTCCTTTATGATTTGCAGAATAATTCTACATTATCTCCGACCAACAATATGTCTTTCACATATACTTATCAGAAATGTTGTAGTGCTCCCACTCACTTTCTTGTAGATACAGGCTTCACCGCAAGTCTGTATAAAACTATATGCTTTGATCAACTCATCAAAGTATATATTCCAACTCCGAGATACTTGCACCAGTCCATAGATGGATTGCTGGAGCTTGCACATTTTGTTAGCACCTTTAGGATTGACAAAACCTTCTGGTTGCATCATATACAACTCTTCTTTAATAAATCCATTAAGGAATGTAGTTTTGATATCCATTTGCCAGATTTCACAAAATGCGGCAATTGCTAACATGATTCAGACAGACTTTTAAGCATCGATACGAGCGAGAAAATCTCATCGTAGTCAACACCTTCAACTTTGTCGAAAACCTTTTGCGATAATTCGAGCTTTGTAGATAGTAACACTACTATCAGCGTCCGTCTTCCTCTTGAAGATCCACTTATTCTGAATGGCTCACCGATCATCGGACAAGTCAATCAAAGTCCATACTTTATTCTCATACATGGATCCCATCTCAGATTTCATGGCCTTACGCCATTTCGCGGAATCTGGGCTCATCATCGCTTCCTCATAGTTCGTAGGTTCGTCATGGTCTAGTAACATGACTCCAGAACAGGATTACTGTACCACTCTGGTGCGAAACGTACTCTGGTTGACCTATGAGGTTCAGTAGTAACTTGATCTGAAGTTTCATGATCATCATCATTAGCTTCCTCACTAATTGGTGTAGTAGTCACAGGAACAGATTTCTGTGATGAACTACTTTCCAATAAGGGAGCAGGTACAGTTACCTCATTGTCGGTGTCAAAACTGGCGGATCTCGAGTAGGGGGTCCCGAACTGTGCGTCTAGGCCGGATGGTAACAGGAGGCAAGGGACACGAAGTTTTACCCAGGTTCGGGCCCTCTCGATGGAGGTAAAACCCAACGTCCTGCTTGATTAATATTGATGATATGGGTAGTACAAGAGTAGATCTACCACGAGATCAGAGAGGCTAAACCCTAGAAGCTAGGCTGTGGTATGATTGTTGATGTGTATGTTGTCCTACGGACTAAAACCCCCCCGGTTTATATAGACACCGGAGAGGGTTAGGGTTACATAGAGTCGGTTACAATGGTAGGAGATCTGAACATCCGCATCGCCAAGCTTGCCTTCCATGCCAAGGAAAGTCCCTTCCGGACACGGGATGGAGTCTTCAATCTTGTATCTTCATAGTCCAGGAGTCCGGCTGAAGATATAGTTCGGTATCCGAACACCCCCTAATCCAGGACTCCCTCAGTAGCCCCTGAACCAGCCTTCAATGACAATGAGTCCGGCGCACAGATTGTCTTCGACATTGCAAGGCGGGTTCCTCCTCCAAGTACTTTATAGAAGATTTTAAACACAAAGATAGTGTCCGGCTCTGCAAAATAAGTTTTCCACATATTGCCATAGAGAGAATAATATTTACACAAATCTAATCTGCTGACGTATTCTGTAGTGCGACACACCACGGCCAAGCTTTTATCTGAGTCGTTTCATTATCCCACCTTAGCGCGTCATGCGAGGCGGTTTCCTTGGCACGTCTTGTCAAAGCAGAGATCGTGTCCCCTTATTCTGGGATTCTCATCAATACGGGCATGGGTAACCCAACCGTTTCTAGGAATCCTAGATTATAGGCAAGTCCAAACGGACACGGAGAGGACACTTAATGTTCGCCTCTTTATAAAGGGACGAGGCTTTTTATTTTTCCCCTCCCGTGCTCAATCAAATCTTTCCCCCACCTCAAGCTCAAACGCCCAAAGTTCAGGTCGGGAGCTCCGAACCTTCAGTCATGTCCGGATCTAGCCTTCAAGGCCAATGGGTGCCTTCCTCCATTACGAAAGAAGACGTCAAAAAGTTGAGGGAGGCCAGATGTTTGACCGTCGAGATTCTGCATCGGCTGCCTCCCGGGGGGCAGGCCGTCCCCTCCCCCGAACCCAACGAGAGCGTCGTGTTCGTCTCCCACTTCCTCTGAGGTCTAGGCCTTGCATTGGATCCTTTTGTGAGGGGCTTGATGTTTTACTACGGGCTAGATTTCCATGATCTAGCTCCGGACTCCTTTCTTCATATCACGACGTTTATTGTTGTGTGCGAGGCCTTCCTCCGGGTTACCCCTCACTTTGGCCTATGGCTCAAGACTTTTGAAGTAAAGCCGAAGATGATCGAGGGGCAACATGCGGCGTGTGGAGGTGCCTCAATACGCAAGATGACGGGAGCTGCATGGCCCAAAGGTTCCATTCCAGAGGTGTCTGAATTGTGGCAACAGGAGTGGTTCTACATCACGGCTCCTAGAGGTGCCAAGTGGGCGGCCGCCCCCGTTTTCCGCCCGGGCCCTCCTCCACAACTGATGTCATGGATTAGCATAGGATTGAGCTGGGGTCTGGCCAAGGACGTGCCTATACTGCAAAGCCGCATTCAAGATCTCTTTAATGGAGATTTCAGTTTGATCGCGGTAACACAAGTTATGCTAGTTCGTCAAGTCCAGCCTTGCAAACGCCGGCCTCTTCGCCTGTGGGAGTTCAATCCCGAGGGACCATGCGCCATTCGAAATTTCCTCGGCCTGATGCACGAGGAGATGTACAAGTTGTTCTTCGGACCTCAAGTGGAGTGTCCGTAAATTACCGAGGACGTGGGCCTGAGTAGCAACCGTGCCGCCGAACAGGTAAGGCATCTTCCGACCGAGCGTACTACCTCTCCTTTGATGCGAAGTTATTTCTGAGAGTTCGCTTTCTGACCAGGGCTGGCTAACGAAGGCGAAGTTGATTCGGTGCTCGGCCCCCCTCCCCGAGGGTTTGGAAAATCCGATATTGGAAAAGATGCTCCAGACCGCACCTTGCCCGGAGCCCTTGAAGGGAAATGCGGGCGGTTGCGGGCCCCAAACGCTGGCCGCTCTAGCCGAGGGAGCGAGCGTCTCCATGAAGGAAGACGGCCAGAAGAGGAAAAGGATTGCGTCTGGGGATTCGGAAGCCGAAGCTTCCAAACGGGAGAAGAAGTCTCCCACAGAGGGTCCTACCCCGGGAGGTGCGGTTGCCGCACAAAGTCCGCGGGGGATCAATTCTCCCATGAGTCGTAAGTGACCCAAAATACCTTAATAGTACAGATATGTCGTCTTTTCTTCTGAGAAGATAACCACTGCATGTATCTTTGCAGTTCGGGCCTTAGCCCCTCTCAAATGAGCTCGTCTTCGGGCGATCTTCTTCCAGAGATGATGGAGAGCGAAACGCCTCCTCCGGACTCCTTCGCTCCGGAAGCGGGCGACCCTGAAGTGTCGTCGCGGAGGGCCTCTCCGAGTCCGGCGAGGCCAGAAGATAATCCCGTCGACCCCCGAAGTTCCCAGTGTCCGGCTCCCGAAGAGAGCAGACAAACGAGTCCAGCACCGTCTAGTGTGCGGTCGGATGTTCTGAGGGAGTTGGTGGGGCAAGCGGCCATCTCAGATGAACACCATGTGCTGATGAATACGGTGATGGAGAGAATCTTGTCCGCCGAAAGCGGATTGCATAAAGCTTTTATGAGTCTACTGACAGGTTTTGAGGTACGTAAAATAATGTATGATAGTCCTGCACATGCTAAGTGTGCCCTGTGTTGATAGTAGCCCCTGAGACTCTGGTTGTCGTTGGGAACGACGACGATCAGAGGATCATAATCCTAGGTAGTAACCATACTGCTTTTATGAGCAGGTGATGGAAGCTCCGGTGGCTAGCCGAACTAGCGAGTTTGCCCATTTAAAACGGAAGTTGGATGCGGCAGATGCCGACATCGAGCTTGTTAACAAAAGGCTTGACGAGGCACAGGGTAGGTGTTATTATTTGGTAAACGTCGCATAGTAACAGCAGCATGAAGCCAGTATATTTAACATGTTATTACTGCAGATGGAGCTGCCACTGTTGAAGCCTTGCGGGCGGAACTTGCCCGAGCCAAGGAACAAGCGAGATTGGGTAATGCGACTGCTTTGAAGGCGGCCGAAGAGTTGCGAGCCGAGAAGGCCGCGCATGGCGAGAGCCGGGATAAGATGGCCAATATGGCCATAGAATTAAAAGCCACCGTCGACCGTTTTCGGGCTCTTGAAAAGGAAAACCAGGTGAAGGCATCAGACCTTGAGAAGGCTGCTGCAACGGGAAAAGACCTCCGCTCTGCTATGAGAGCAAAGAAGGAGGAGCTGCGGGAAGCCGGGGATATTGTAGCCGGGAAATCCTTTATGCTACAGAGGAAGTTCGGAGATCCACGGTATGCCCCTCTGGATTGGCTGTGGAGTTCAGAGGATGCGTATATGGATTTGGCGGTGAGCGCTGCTGATGCGGCCAAGTACTTCAAGGGTCAGACGGACCGTGAAGTGGACCAGCTGTTTTGGACACAATTCCATTCTCTCGAGCGTCCACATTCGTTGTCTGACCAACTAGCCGAATGGGCCGAACTGAATAGGTTGTCCGGACTCGCCATGAGGTCTGTTGTGGATCAGCTATGGCCGGAAAGGCTAAAACCGAACAGCTATTTTGGCTTGGTGTAGCAGTTCCTTGACGTGGTGCCGCGCATTAATGCGATGAAGAGGTCGGCGTGTATAGAAGGCGCACGAATGGCCTTTGCCTGTGCTAAAGCATACTGGGCAGAGATGGATGCTACCACTGTTGCAGCGCAGGATTCGACCATAGGTCAAAGGGCTGCTGAGCACTACTTTGAGGAAGTTCTTGAGGGTGCTCATTTGATAGGGACCCAGTGCTCAAAAAATATTATGTTTGAGTGACATGTAATCTCATTGTAAGCGAAATGCTTTTATAAATTGTCATAAGGCTACTTTTATACTTTTGCCTGAAAGTAATGTGATGCCTCCTGGGCGGCCGTTTATGTATACATGTGTATAACCTGAAAGATTGCAGTCGTCGGCTTCAACCCCCACGCATATAATGCGGAGGTGTTCGCAGAAACACGCGTTCACACTTAACCCAACGTCTTGGTCCTATTAAGGAGGTGATAGCGGAGCGAGCGAGGCAACCGGACTATAATGCTTTAACACTTTCACTTAGCCATAGGAGTTTGACAGTGGGGCTACTAGATAGTCCCTGGTGGCTCCGCACTCTCCCGATCCCGGGGTGCGTATATGCCTGGCCGGAAAGCGGCCCTTCGTTAAGGCGGAGGAATTCTAACATTCCCATGGGTCATCGAGTGGTTGACCAGTCTCGCGCTAGATCATGACAGTCAGTTTTCGGCTTTCTCTATTGAGGTGCTCGTCCGGATGAACCAGGGCACAATCGCAGTAGTTCTCCTAGTGCTACCTTAGCCGGTAAAGCGGAACGTAAGGCACCAAAACACAGGAGCCGGGCAAACCCAACATTTGACCAAAGACAATGATTCAGAGCTGATGCATATAGGGCCAAACTAGCGACGCCGAACACTCCCTAAGGTATTCGGTCTTTGTAGTATAAACCGGGCCTAAATAATGGCCTTCGTAAGAAGCCCCTTATGTCCAGGTACGTGCATTGGTCTGGCATGGCCACATGCCAAGACGTCAGCATCCTTCTCAACGGTGGATATGTATCAACAAGAGACAGTAAAAAAGGTTTACGCAGGGTCTTAATCTAAAAAGAATCCTTGGAGCGGGTCCCTGCTGCACGTCTGCGCCTGTGTCTCCATTGTGCCGTATCCTAGACGGGTGTGGCACGATGATCGTCTGTAAAAGAGAGGAATTTAGGTGAAAAAGGTTGTCGTGCAAAAAAGATAATTAAAGAAACTATGCATAATTTAAAATGAGGAGGAATGGCCACATGTCTGCGCGCGTGGAGCCCCTTGTAAATAGGGGTGTGACCATTTATTCGGTATAAGTAGCGGCGCCGGACTCGATTAGTTGTGTCTGAGGTCTTGACGACCTATGGGGCGCTTTGGCTAGTCCGGGCGCCTTTAGTGTGTGGCTACCAAGGCAGCCTCACTCTCTTCGGCGCGCAGAGATCGCTTGATATTTCGGTGCACTGAAATGATCCCGCGTGGACCGGGCATCTTGAGTGTGAGGGAGGCGTAGTGTGGTATTGCATTAAAGCGAGCGAAAGCTTCGCGCTCGAGCGGTGCTTGATAGCCACTTTGAAACGGAGCGATGTGGAAGGTTAAATGCTCGCAACGGAAGTTATCGGGGGAGCCGAATATAACTTGTAGTAGGAGGGAGCCCGTACAATGAGCCCCTGGGCCTGGCATTACTCCTTTAAAGGTAGTATTGCTATGGCGAATTTGTGTTGGGTCTAACCCCATCCCGCGGATTGTATCTTGGTATATGAGGTTTAGGCTGCTGCCGCCGTCCATCAAGACTCGTGTGAAGTGATATCCGCCAATTACTGGGTCTAATACCAAGGCAGCCCATCCTGCGTGTCGTATACTTGCTGAGTAATTGCGATGGTCGAAAATGATCGGTTGAGATGACCATTGGCAGGACTTCGCGGTGACAGGCAGTTGGGTATATTTTCCTGGGGGTGCCGCATTGTTTTTTCCCTTGATCATGTGTAGTACGTTTATTGTTTTGACTTCCGGTGGGAATTTCTTTTGTTCCCCAGTGTCTTGTTTGGGAGGCTCGTCCTCGTCTTCACTTGGTGTATCCTCCCCCTTGTGTACGGCGTTGAGCTTGCCGGACTGCTTGAAGACCCAACATTCTCTGTGGGTATGATTAGCGGGCTTGCTAGGGGTACTATGTATCTGACATACCTGGTCCAGAATTTTGTTTAGGATGGACAGTTCATCCCTGGTGCCTTTAGTGGGCGGCTTTTGACCTGGCTGGGAGCTTTTGAATCCGGCATTTACTGTCGTGCCCTTCGTGATGTCTTCTTTATTCCGGCGTTTGCTATTGCTGTTGCGCCGTGATTTCCTGTTTCCATCTCTAACTTCAGATGTACTGGGGTCGCTGGTGCTGCATCTGGCTAGCCAGCTGTCCTCACTCGCGCAAAAGCAGGTCATGAGGTTTGTTAATGCGGCCATTGTTCTCGGCTTATTTTGGCCGAGGTGCCTGGCGAGCCATTCATCACGGACGCTATGCTTGAAAGCCGCTAAGGCTTCGGCGTCTGGACAGTCAACGATATGGTTCTTTTTAGTAAGAAACCTATTCCAAAGCTTTTGGGCTGACTCTCCGGGCTGCTGATTTATATGACTCAGATCATCCGCATCCGGAGGTCGGACATAAGTCCCTTGAAAATTTGCCCGAAAGGCGTCTTCGAGCTCTTCCCAACTTCCAATGGAGCTTTCGGGGAGGCCTTTGAGCCAGTGACGAGCTGGCCCTTTGAGCTTGAGGGGTAAGTACTTGATGGCATGGAGATCATCTCCTCGAGCCATATGGATATGAAGGATGTAGTCCTCAATCCAGACCCCCGGGTCTGTTGTTCCGTCGTATGCCTCTATGTTTACGGGCTTGAATCCCTCTGGAAATTCATGGTCTAGCACCTCATCGATGAAACACAGGGGATGTGCGGCACCCCTGTAGCTGGGTGTGCCATGTTGTTCGGACGTTTGTTGTGTTGCATTGTATGCTGGGGCGCGCCTGCGTGGTCCATAGATGGATCTTGTTGCGCCATCCTTCGGGTGCGAGCCCTCGCGTGGGTCGCGTGTTGTATTGTGAGCGGCATTGTATGCTGTTTTGTGTTGATAGAGGGGTCGTCTATCCGACCAGGTGGTTGCTTTGATATTTGGTTGTGGGGGGTTGGAGGCCTCCTCATCGAATTCGGGTAGCAGCTTCCGCTTTGGGTAGCTCTTTGAGGGGAGATCGTCGCCGTACATTGCTGCTATATTAAGTATTTTACTCCATCTGAATTGGAGTTTGTTTTGCGCGGCCTTGAGCCTTCGCTTCTGCTTTTTAAGGCTCCTTGCGGTGGCAACGAGCCTTTCGCGGGCATTCTGATGCTCCGGGTACCTATCCGGCGTTATGTCGTCCGGACCATTATCCCTGATAGGATTTGTTAGTTCGGTTTGAATATCCGGATTGCCGTTGTTCGGCAGTGGTTCGCCCTGCTCCAGCGCTGGGTCTGTGTGACTGCTATTCCTGTCGAGGCGGGATTTGGGGCGGCGCTTGCGTCGCCGTTTTGACTGCTTTTCGAGGGAACAGGCCTTCGGTGCGTCCTTCCGATCCTCGTCGTCATCTTTTGGTGCGTCCACCGTGTATACGTCATATGACGAGGTGGCGTTCCAGGGCCCGACAGGCGCTGGTTCTTCATTGTCTCCTTCATCGGCGTCCATACCGTCGATGTCTTCAGAGTCAAAGTCAAGCATGTCGGTTAAATCGTCGACAGTGGCTACAAAGTGGGTGGTGGGTGGGCTTTGAATTTCTTCATCGTCCGTACTCCAACCTTGCTGACCGTAGTCCGGCCAGGGCTCTCCTGATGAAGAGAGAGACTTCAGTGACTTCAGGATATCGCCGAAAGGCGAGTGCTGAAAGATGTCTGCGGTAGTGAACTCCATGATCGGCGCCCAATCGGATTCGATTGGTAGGGGCGTGGAGGGCTCGGAGTCCGGAGAGGAGTCCGGCTCCTTGGAGTCACGAGTCCCGCAGAATACGGGGCTGGTGTTTGTCTCAACCATCGTTGGGATCGCAGCCCCCGAGGCGGCGTCCAACCACCTATCCTCGATCAGCGCGGTTGGCTCCGGACTAAGGGTCGGAGCCGATGCGGGTGCGGCCTCCAGGGCACTGTTCGGCAGCAGAGCTAGATCATGCTCGTCATGACAGCGCGGCGCGCTCGGCAGTGGCTCAAATCCGTCGAATATCAAGTCCCCGCAGATGTTAGCCGTGTAGTTTAAACTTCTAAATCTGACCTGACGGCCAGGGGTGTAACTTTCGATCTGCTCCAGACGGCCAAGCGAATTGGCCCGCAGTGCAAAGCCGCCAAAGACGAAGATCTGCCCGGGGAGAAAGGTCTCACCCTGGACTGCATCGCTATTGATGATCGTAGGAGCCATCGGACCTGACGGCGACGGCATAGAGGAACTCTCAATGAAAGCACCAATGTCGGTGTCAAAACCGGCGGATCTCGGGTAGGGGGTCCCGAACTATGCATCTAGGCCGGATGGTAACAGGAGGCAAGGGACACGAAGTTTTACCCAGGTTCGGGCCCTCTCGATGGAGGTAAAACCCTACGCCCTGCTTGATTAATATTGATGATATGGGTAGTACAAGAGGATATCTACCACGAGATCAGAGAGGCTAAACCCTAGAATCTAGCCTATGGTATGATTGTTGATGTGTATGTTGTCCTACGGACTAAAAACCCCCTGGTTTATATAGACACCGGAGAGGGTTAGGGTTGCATAGAGTTGGTTACAATGGTAGGAGATCTGAACATCCGCATCGCCAAGCTTGCCTTCCACGCCAAGGAAAGTCCCTTCCGGACACGGGACGGAGTCTTCAATCTTGTATCTTCATAGTCCAGGAGTCCGGCTGAAGATATAGTTCGGCTATCCGAACACCCCCTAATCCAGGACTCCCTCACTCATCAAGTTCTACTTTCCTCCCACTCACTTCTTTCGAGAACTCCTTTTCTAGAAAGGATCTATTCAGAGCAACGAATATATTGCCTTCGGATCTGTGATAGAAGGTGTACCCAACATTTTCTTTTGGGTATCCTATGAAGACGCACTTCTCCGATTTGGGTTAGAGCTTATCAGGTTGAAACTTTTTCACATAAGCATTGCAACCTCAAACTTTAAGAAACGACAGCTTAGGTTTCTTGCCAAACCATAGTTCATACGGTGTCATCTCAATGGATTTAGATGGTGCCCTATTTAACGTGAATGCAGCTGTCTCTAGTGCATAACCCCAAAACGATAGTGGTAGATCGGTAAGAGACATCATAGATCGCACCATATCTAATAAAGTACGATTATGACGTTCGGACACACCATTATGCTGTGGTGTTCCAGGTGGCGTGAGTAGTGAAACTATTTCACATTGTTTTTAACTGAAGTCCAAACTTGTAACTCAAATATTTTACTTCTGCAATCATATCGTAGAAACTTTTATTTTTGTTACGATGATTCTCCACTTCACTCTGAAATTCTTTGAACTTTTCAAATGTTTCAGACTTGTGTTTCATCAAGTAGATATACTCATATCTTCTCAAATCATCTGTGAAGACCAGAAAATAATGATACCTGCCACGAGCCTCAATATTCATCGGACCACATACATCAGTATGTATGATTTCCAACAAATCTGTTGCTCGCTCCATTGTTCCGTAGAACGGAGTCTTAGTCATCTTGCCCATGAGGCATGGTTCGCAAGCATCAACTGATTCATAATCAAGTGATTCCAAAAGCCCATCAGCATGGATTTTCTTCATGCGCTTTACACCAATATGACCTAAACGGCAGTGCCACAAATAAATTGCACCATCATTATTAACTTTGCATCTTTTGGTTTCAATATTATGAATATGTGTATCACTACGATCGAGATCCAACGAACCATTTTCATTAGGTGTGTAACCATATAAGGTTTTATTCATGTAAACAGAACAACAATTTATTCTCTTACTTAAATGAATAACCGTATTGCAATAAACATGATCAAATCATATTCATGCTCAACGCAAACACCAAATAACACTTATTTAGGTTCAACACTAATCCCAAAAGTATAGGGAGTGTGCGATGATGATCATATCAATCTTGGAACCACTTCCAACACACATCGTCACTTCACCCTTAACTAGTCTATGTTCATTCTGCAACTCCCGTTTCGAGTTACTACTCATAGCAACTGAACCAGTATCAAATACCGAGGGTTTGCTACGAACACTAGTAAAATACACATCAATAATTTGTATATCAAATATACCTTTGTTCACTTTGCCATCCTTCTTATCCGCCAAATACTTGGGGCAGTTCCGCTTCCAGTGACCAGTCCCTTTGCAGTAGAAGCACTTAGTCTCAGGCTTAGGACCAGACTTGGGCTTCTTCACTTGAGCAGCAACTTGCTTGCCGTTCTTCTTGAAGTTCCCCTTCTTCCCTTTGCCCTTTTCTTGAAACTAGTGGTCTTGTCTACCATCAACACTTGATATTTTTCTTGATTTCTACCTTCGTCGATTTCAGCATTACGAAGAGCTTGGGAATCATTTATGTTATCCCTTGCATATCATAGTTCATCACAAAGTTCTACTAACTTGGTGATGGTGACTAGAGAATTCTGTCAATCATTATTTTATCTGGAAGATTAACTCCCATTTGATTCAAGCGATTGTAGTACCCAGACAATCTGAGCACATGCTCACTGCTTGAGCTATTCTCCTCCATTTTTTAGCTATAGAACTTGTTGGAGACTTCATATCTCTCAACTCGGGTATTTCCTTGAAATATTAACTTCAACTCCTGGAACATCTCATATGGTCCATGACGTTCAAAACGTCTTTGAAGTCCCGATTCTAAGCCATTTAAGCATGGTGCACTAAACTATCAAGTAGTCATCATATTGAGCTAGCCAAATGTTCATAACATCTGCATCTGCTCCTGCAATAGGTTTGTCACCTAGCGGTGCATCAAAGACATAATTCTTCTGTGCAGCAATGAGGATAAACCTCAGATCACGGATCCAATCCGCATCATTGCTACTAACATCTTTCAACTTAGTTTTCTCTAGGAACATATCAAAAATAAAACTGGGGAGCTAAACGCGAGCTATTGATCTACAACATAGATATGCTAATACTACCAAGACTAAGTTCATGATAAATTAAAGTTCAATTAATCATATTACTTAAGAACTCCCACTTAGATAGACATCCCTCTAATCCTCTAAGTGATCATGTGATCCAAATCAACTAAACCATGTCCGATCATCACGTGAGATGGAGTAGTTTCAATGGTGAACATCACTATGTTGATCATATCTACTATATGATTCACGCTCGACCTTTTGGTCTCCGTGTTCCGAGGCCATATCTGTTATATGCTAGGCTCGTCAAGTTTAACCTGAGTATTCCGCGTGTGCAACTGTTTTGCACCTGTTGTATTTGAACGTAGAGCCTATCACACCTGATCATCATGTGGTGTCTCAGCACGAAGAACTTTCGCAACGGTGCATACTCAGGGAGAACACTTATACTTTGATAATTTAGTGAGGGATCATCTTATAATGCTACCGTCAATCAAAGCAAGATAAGATGCATAAAAGATAAACATCACATGCAATCAATATAAGTGATATGATATGGCCATCATCATCTTGTACTTGTGATCTCCATCTCCGAAGTACCGTCATGATCACCATCATCACCGGCGTGACACCTTGATCTCCATCGTAGCATCGTTGTCGTCTCGCCAATCTTATGCTTCCACGACTATCGCTACCGCTGAGTGATAAAGTAAAGCATTACAACGCGATTGCATTGCATACAATAAAACGACAACCATATGGCTCCTGCCAGTTGCTGATAACTCGGTTACAAAACATGATCATCTCATACAATAAAATTTAGCATCATGTCTTGACCATATCACATCACAACATGCCCTGCAAAAATAAGTTAGACGGGCTCTACTTTGTTGTTGCAAGTTTTACGTGGCTGCTACGGGCTTAGCAAGAACCGTTCTTACCTACGGATCAAAACCACAACGATAGTTTGTCAAGTTGGTGTTGTTTTAACCTTCGCAAGGATCGGGCGTAGCCACACTCGATTCAACTAAAGTTGGAGAAACTGACACCCGCCAGCCACCTGTGTGCAAAGCACGTCGGTAGAACCAATCTCGTGTAACCGTACGCGTAATGTCGGTCCGGGCCGCTTCATCCAACAATACCGCCGAACCAAAGTATGACATGCTGGTAAGCAGTATGACTTATATCGCCCACAACTCACTTGTGTTCTACTCGTGCATAACATCAACGCATAAAACCTAGGCTCGGATGCCACTGTTAGGGAACGTAGTAATTTCAAAAAAATTCCTACGCACACGCAAGATCATGGTGATGCATAGCAACGAGAGAGGAGAGTGTTGTCTACGTATCCTCATAGACCGAAACCGGAAGCGTTAGCACAACATGGTTGATGTAGTCGTACGTCTTCACGGCCCGACTGATCAAGCACCGAAACTACAGCACCTCCGAGTTCTAGCACATGTTCAGCTCGATGACGATCCCCGGACTCCGATCCAACAGAATGTCGGGGAAGAGTTCCGTCAGCACGACGGCGTGGTGATGATCTTGATGTTCTACCATCGCAGGGCTTCGCCTAAGCACCGCTACAATATTATCAAAGATTATGGTGGAAGGGGGCACCGCACATGGCTAAGAGATCAATGATCAATTGTTGTATCTTTGGGGTGCCCCCCTGCACCCGTATATAAAGGAGCAAGGGAGGAGGAGGCCGGCCCTAGGAGGGGGCGCGCCAAGTGTGGAGTCCTACTAGGACTCCCTAGTCCTAGTAGGATTCCACCTCCCATATGGAATAGGAAAAGAGGAAGGGAAAAGAAGAAGGAAGGAAGGGGGCGCCCCCCTTCCCTAGTCCAATTCTGACCAGACCAAGGGGAGGGGTGTGGCCACCCTTGAGGCCCTTTTCCTTCTTTCTCGTATGGCCCAATAAGGCCCAATACGTATTCCCGTAACTCTGCGGTACTCCGAAAAATACCCGAATCACTCGGAACCTTTCCGATGTCCGAATATAGTCGTCCAATATATCGATCTTTACGTCTCGACCATTTCGAGACTCCTCGTCATGTCCCCGATCTCATCCGGGACTCTGAACTCCTTCGGTACATCAAAACTCATAAACTCATAATATAACTGTCATCGAAACCTTAAGCGTGCGGACCCTACGGGTTCGAGAACAATGTAGACATGACCGAGACACGTCTCCGGTCAATAACCAATAGCGGAACCTGGATGCTCATATTGGCTCCCACATATTCTACGAAGATCTTTATCGGTCAGACCGCATAACAACATACGTTGTTCCCTTTGTCATCGGTATGTTACTTTCCCGAGATTCGATCGTCGGTATCTCAATACCTAGTTCAATCTCGTTACCGGCAAGTCTCTTTACTCGTTCCGTAATACATCATCCTGCAACTAACTCATTAGTTGCAATGCTTGCAAGGCTTAAGTGATGTGCATTACCGAGAGGGCCTAGAGATACCTCTCCGACAATCGGAGTGACAAATCCTAATCTCGAAATACGCCAACCCAACAAGTACCTTCGGAGACACCTGTAGAGCACCTTTATAATCACCCAGTTACGTTGTGACGTTTGGTGGCACACAAAGTGTTCCTCCGGTAAACGGGAGTTGCATAATCTCATAGTCATAGGAACATGTATAAGTCATGAAGAAAGCAATGGCAACAAACTAAACAATCAAGTGCTATGCTAATGGAATGGGTCAAGTCAATCACATCATTCTCCTAATCAAATGACAACTCATGTCTATGGTTAGGAAACATAACCATCTTTGATCAATGATCTAGTCAAGTAGAGGCATACTAGTGACACTCTGTTTGTCTATGTATTCACACATGTATTATGTTTCCGGTTAATACAATTCTAGCATGAATAATAAACATTTATCATGATATAAGGAAATAAATAATAACTTTATTATTGCCTCTAGGGCATATTTCCTTCATCTACAATTATCGCTAACGCATAGTGATAAAGTAAAGCAATTACATGGCGTTTGCATTTCATACAATAAAGAGACAACCATAAAGCTCCTGCCGGTTGTCAGATATCTTTACAAAACATGATCATCTCATACAATAACGTTTATCACATCAAGTCTTGACCATATCACATCACAACAAGCCCTACAAAAACAAGTTAGACGTCCTCTACTTTGTTGTTGCAAGTTTTACGTGGCTACTGCGGGCTTCTAGCAAGAACCGTTCTTACCTACACATCAAAACCACAACGGTGATTTATCAAGTTTGCTGTTTTAACCTTCAACAAGGACCGGTCGCATTCAAATTCGATTCAACTAAAGTAGGAGAAACAGACACCCGTCAGTCACCTTTATGCAAAACTAGTTGCATGTTTGTCGGTGGAACCCGTCTCATGAATGTGGTCATGTAAGGTTGGTCCGGGCCGCTTCATCTAGCCACCTTTATGCAAAACAGACACTCATGTCAGCCTTATAGGACCACGGTAGTGTGCAGGTAAGCTGGTGTGAGTTCCATTCTCCTGGTGGAACACACCATAGCCATATGTGATGAGGGGCGTCGGAGCCGGATGGGTCGAACGCGAGGCCGCACATAAACCCGACGACCTCGCCCGGGTACGAGACACCTAGCAGGGCCAGGAGCAGGAAGGGGGCATCAGTGGAGAAGGCGACGTGATTTCAAGAAGCGGGAGGAGGCGCAGCTAGCCGGTGGGGTGGTTGTGCTGCTCGACGGCGAGGAGAGCAGGATGCAGCGGTGTGCGAGGCAGAGGGAAGTGGATCTGGGCGTGGTGGAGCGAGATCGGGCCGAGAGAGATTAGCGAGAGGTTTACTTGCGGGGGCTGCGGCAGTTAGTTTCTGTCGATATTTTTCTTTTTTTACATAAGGAACACTAATTGTGAGCCGTCGGATTTCGGTTGAATCAACGGTGTTGGACTGGTCTGGCGATGGACTTCTACCAGACTATAGAAAGAAAGTGTTTCCCTTTAAAGCCTCGTGGACTCGTAGGTCAGGCAATAAGGGAGCTCACATTTTATTTTTCGAGGGTATGCCAATGGCGTACCTTAGTTTTATAGAAGAGAGAAATATATGTACAAGATATTACAATTGTGCTAGTTAGGAGTCACAAGCCGACCCTAACCGAGCCTCCACCCCACTCCCACACTCTACTCGACTACTCGTATACTAGTTGTCCTCCAAACGCTCCTGCCATGGCCCAAGTCCTCAAATCATCAAAGATCGAGTCCACTGTATAGCCCTCGTTCTTGGTCTGTCCTGATCCAAAGACCCTCGCGTTCCTCTATTTCCAAAGTGTCCAGCATATTAGCATCACGAACGTGTCGAACCCTTTCCGAGTTTGCTTGTGAATTTGTTTCCTAGCTTCCATCCACCATTGCACCAGCCTAGAGTCATTTGCAGGGCAAAGGTCGATCCTCAAACCCATTCTGGAATGCAACGAAACCACACTTGCCGTGAGAACACGCACTGCTGCAAAATGTGGTCCACCGTGTCCTCCTCCTGGTCGCATAAGTAGCATCTAGATGTTTGGTCTTGCAACCCATGTCTCGTCCTTCTATCCGACATCCACAGTCGGTATTGTACTGCCAACCACATGAAGATCTTACACGCAAGTGGAGCCCAACATTTCCATATGGCTCCGAATGAGTGAAATATCACTCCTCCCTCACAAAGCATCTTGTATGCTGATGATGCCGTGTAGACTCCTGATTCATTCCAAGCCCAAATGGGTCGGTCCTCCAACTGTTCATCCAATTGAACCTCGGAGATGATTTCCCAAAGCCCGATGAACTGGGTCAAACCTTCCGTGCATAGGTTACCCACTACGTCGTTCATCCAAGCATGCATGCCCAGCGCATCACATACCAACCTCCTATTGGCCACTTGTGTGCGAACCGTTGCCAGAACCAAGGGGGCAATCTCTGAGATTGTCACACCTTGCAGCCACCGATCTTTCCAAAACAAGATTTTGTCTCCCGCGCCAACCTTCCATTTGACTAGACTCCCAAAGGCTTGGGCTACCTTTTTGTCCGCCGCCAAATTAAGCCCCTGCCAAGGCCTGGACACGTCTGTCCGTCGGAGCCATTCCCATCTTAATCTTAAAGCCAGGCCCTGTTTATATAGGTCAATGACTCCCAATCCTCCCATGTGTTTTGGCCAACACACCCTGGCCCAGGACACCACACATTTGCCACTGCTCACTTCTCTCCCGGCCCAAAAGAATGTCCAACAGCCTTTGTCCACTCTTTCAAGAGCCCATTTTGGTGCCTCCGCAATCATGAGATGATGAGTGGCTCATGCCCTCATGACTTGATTGACGAGGATCGGCCTCCCATGTCTCGTCACCAATCCCCTTTGCCATCCTGGCAAGATGTGTAGGGCCGCATCGACCACCGGCTGCCACTCGGATCTTTTAAGTTGTCTTATGCTAAGCTGGATCCCAAGGTATTTACACGGGAAGGTGGCGATCTTCCATGGTAGAGCCGGCTTTACAAGCTCCTCGTCCTCGGTCTCTGCTCGGATCATAATTGCCGCAGATTTGGCAAAGTTCACTTTAAGACCATATGCCACTCCGAAGATGGTGAGGGTTTCCTTAACAAACAGAAGATCTGGCCAAGTTGGTTTGATGAAGAGCACCACATCATCCGCGTATAAGGACAGACGCTGCATCGGGCTGCACCCATTGATGGTACTCAGTACATGATCCTCGTGCGCCTTCACAACGATAGCCGTGAGAACGTCCATGGCAATTACGAAAAGCAAAGGGGAGATCGAGTCCCCTTGCCTCAGACCTTTAGCGTGCATGAACTTGTCTCCTGCACATCCATTTACAAGCACTCTTGAGCTGGCAGTGGTAAGAAGTGTTGCTATCCAAGATATCCAACGCTCTGAGAATCCTTTAGCTCTCAACACTTCGAACAAGAATGTCCATATCAGGGAGTCAAAGGCTTTAGTTATGTCTAACTTGAGCATTACTCCTTTCGCTTTCCTTCGATGCAATGAGCGTGCCATTTGCGTTTGAGTTACACAAGGTTTGGCTGAATGAGCACCCCGAATGTATTCTGCAAGTAATATCAGATGAAATCCCTAGCATGGGTTGAATAATAGAGTGAAACTGATTCAAAAAAAAAGTATTTTGACTCAAAAAAAAGAAGGCCTACTCGAAGTCTCGAACAGTCCATGCATTTAGTAATTTTTTGGTACGTGCACACTCCACGCGCCGTTGCAATCGATCGCACGCGCACCATCTTCCTCCACTCCGGCGCGGATGACAAAACTAAGCGTCCATGCACGCGCCCGCATGTCGCGCGCCACCGCTGTCAAATTAAGATCTCGACGCCAAAGATAGCCACCGCCTCCGCCTGCCTGTATAACCGCATCACCGTCTCGGCCTTCCTACGTCAAAAGTTCGCCGCGGTGGCGCTACCTACACACCTACCCTGCATGCCAACGAGCAAGAGCGCAGCAACGCGACATGGCCCGCGCTCCCGCCCCCGCCGGATGTATCCTCATCGTTGCCGCCGTGCTCGCGGTGGCGGCCTGCCCCGTACGCGCGGCGGCCCCGCCGGCTGCCTTTCCGGAGAAGTCTAAGGCCACGTCGTTGCCGGCCGCCGCGCTGGCGAAGGCGCACGGCGCGGCGGTCCGGGTGGTGAACACCCTCGAGGCTGGCGTGTCCGGGACCCTTGGGATGCTCAGGAGCACTCTGGGCGGACACGGCAAGGGTAAGGCCTCCGCTGTCGCCGGTGCCCCGGGGGGAGGCGCGCCCGCCATGGCCCCAGCTGCCGCAGGCGGCCGGCGGCATGGCCCGCCGACCATGGCCCCTGCCGCTAGCGCCCCTGAACACGGCGCGCATGCCAGGAGCCCTGCCGCTGGCGCCCCGGAGCATGGCTCGGCGGCCATGGGCCCTGCCGCCAGCTCCCCGGGGCATGGCTCAGCAGCCATGGGCCCTGCCTCCGGCGCTCCGAAGTCCGCCATGGGCCCTGCCTCCGGCGCTCTGAGGTCCGCCATGAGCCCTGCCTCCGGCGCTCCGAGGTCCGCCATGGGCCCTGCCTCCGGCGCTCCGAGGTCCGCCATGGGCCCTGCCTCCGGCGCTCCAAGGTCCGCCATGGGCCCTGCCTCCGGAGCTCCGAGGTCCGCCATGGGCCCTGCCTCCGGCGCTCCGAGGTCCGCCATGGGCCCTGCCTCCCGCGCTCCGAGGTCCGCCATGGGCCCTGCCTCCCGCGCTCCGAGGTCCGCCATGGGCCCTGCCTCCGGCGCTCCGAGGTCCGCCATGGGTCCTGCCTCCGGCGCTCCGAGGTCTGCCATGGGCATGGGCCCCGCCGCGGAATCTCCGGGGCACAAAGCTTTCACCATGGAAATAGGCGGCGTCTCCGGTCCAGCGGGCGCCCCCGACGCCAAGGGGTCCAGCGAAGAAGCCGCCTTCCCGCCCGACACGCCCATTGCCAGCGAGGCCCCCGTGGCCAAGGTCACCAGTTCGGCGGACGAAAGCTCGACGGCGACCGAAGACACCCCCGCCGCCGCCGAGGGGGAGGGGCCCGCGGCGGAGGCTCCTGGTCCCGACTCCGAGGCGGCCGACCACGCTGGCGGAGCGAGCGTCGTCAAGTCCAGCGGCCTCGGGCCCGTCGTTGCGTTCTTGACCGCCGTCGTGTGCGTCGTGGGTGCTCTCTAAGACGGCCGCACGACGAGGCGCCGCGCACCCTAGGCCGGCTCACGCTGGCGCTCGAACTCTGGAGGGCAATGCATGCATGCACTGGTGCACGACAACGTCGACAAGTGCCGTGCTAAACATGCATGAGGATGAACTTGGGGAAGACTGGAGGAGCACACAAAAAGAAAAGATGTGGTCACTTAACAATCGTACTTCGAGCTTGGATGTGTAGATCCATTAGCATTCTTGAATAGTTTTGATTAATTATGTTGTGTTATCGTTTCAAGTAAGAGGTGCAGGTCCTATGCAAATAGGTGTATGTGTATGTTTTTCCAGTGATCGGATAGAAAATGCAGAAGACGCTGAGAGCGTGAACTGTTTAAAACTTTCAGATTCAGTTGTTTCATGTGTCCAGATGAAAGCTTTGGGACGGAAGAGAAATACTTAGGATGTGGCTTAGATCTCAGTCGTCTCAAGTGACGCAACATATAAACAGAAGAAAAAATATGCACGGATCTTCACGTAAAATCTCACGAATATCGCGTCGACTAAGACTTCCTTAAGTCTCAGTCGTGAGATTTAGCAATTCCTAAATACTTATCTACCAAGCACGGAATATTAGCATGGATCTTGTTTTCCCCTTCTATCTGTTTGCTCCCGCACGGGAGAAAGGGAGGCGACTCATGTGCCACCGCTCTCTCTCGGCGAGTCGACAGGTCTCTCCACCCTCCGACGACTGGAGGGTGGGGGGACCTTCTTTTCTCATTCATGGCGTGTAGATAGGTTAGGGCTAGTTTTTCGATCGCATGTTGTTTCGGTTTGGACAGCTATGGCGGCACCGTTGAATAAAGGTGCTCCGGACTTCTTCCTTGCGGCTTGCTGCGCGGCAGTCGTCGACGAATCTGGAAGCAGGTTTCCTAAGTGAGAAAGGCGTGGCGGTGGCCGCCGCCTTGTGATTCGCTTTTTGCTATGGCTTCACTACCGGGCGATGTGCGCTCCAGTGTTGCTGTGGAGCCTTGGGGCTTTTAAAGGAGCATTGCGCCGGCGGTGCTGAGTCTGCGGATGTTCGTCGGTGGTCAGGTTCATGCCAAATTTTCCTCTCTCCAAATCGCCGGTGAGAGAGGCGATGCTTTCAAACCGGCGGTGCCCTGATCGGATGCTTCTTTGGCGTGCTAGTTTCTATGGACCAAAGTTGTCGACTTCCCAGCCGCAAAGATCCCATCCGTGGATAACAAGATCACACCAGCTCCGCGTGGGTGCGGCTGTGACACGTTTGCAGTACGCGTAGGTGGACGTCTCGGGTTGGCTCGTTAGGGATCCGGGTGTAGTTTTCAACCTTTGTGGGGTGTTGTCTATCACCACTTATCCTTATTAATAGATCTGGCGTGTTTTTCGCAAAAAAAACTATACATAGGGGTTTGGTACACCCAGTTTTGGTGATATATGATACTACGGTATACTCATACTCGAAGACAAGATAAAACTTGATTAAAGGGTGTGTCTAGGATTCAGTTGACTAAGACTTAACAAAGTCTTAGTCAAGTGACATCAGCATAGTTGTGGCGCTACGATCGACAAGGCTGGATGCTGCAAACGGGGATGAAAAATGTTGTGACTGTACTGCAGCAACGACAACATAGGCTGCAATCATTCTGACTAAAATGTTACAACCGTCAACTGAGGATGTTGGACCGGTGATATGATGGGCTACAATCGACGAGGGACGACATGCTACAAGACGGATGCTACAACCGATAGGAAGAAATCTTGCAAACGATGGGACAAAATGTTGCAAGGTCGAATGAGACTTGGTTAAATCTCAGTCGACTGAGTTTTAGCAAGTCCATTGATTAAAATTTGATGATGCACCCTTTTTCACTATTATTACATAATCAAATATTCAAATATTACTTATGCACTATAAATCAAGAAACATGGGAGATGAAACATTGTGTGATACTATAAAATAAGATAACCTTCTACCCGCAAAAAAGAGGATAAAGTTTGATAAAACTAAAAACCGTGGCACGAATCTCTCGGTGATGATGGACGGTGGATCGATGCACACTATATACCCACTCGTAGAAATACGGCATTAGCAATGTCTCCCAAAAGAAGTTGTGACAAAACATAATGAAGCCGCTTGTAATGATCACACCAAAGGCGGTTATTGTTGGTACACAACGCTCTGAAGGCGGTTTGAAATATAAAACCGTCTGCATGAAATATTGGAGGCTGTTGTTATTTCTAAACGGCCTCTAATGTTTGAATATAGCAGGCGGTCTCACCTTAGTAACCACCCGCGTGTGTTGAGTACCTCCTGGCACAACCCTTCCCTTCTCTTTGTCTAAGGGTTACTAGGCACAATCCCTTCATTTTTTGTACATTCCAATTCTCCTTCCCCATTCTACAGCCAAACCCTAGTAAAACCCTACCGCCACTAATGCAACATTGAACTCGCTGGACACATCGACCAATCCACGGCGGCGCAGTGGCGCGATGGCATATCCGCCCATCCATGGTTGCGAGGTGGCAGATCGGCCCATCCATGGTAGCATGGTGGTAGATCGGCCCATCCACAGCGGTGTCGTGGCACATCCACCAATCAATACCAGTGCGGGTCGGAGAGATTGGATTGCCGCCTCCGCTGACCTCCACTGAGGTCTCCATAGGCGGACTCCATCACATGGGAGGACCCCTACGATGTCCTCCCATATATCCGGCACAGTGAGCTCCCAAGTTACTGCTTATAGATTGTATGCTTAGTTGCTTCTTATAGAAATTTGCTTAGGATTCTGAGTAAAGTAATGGATTTATACTGATGATGAAATAGGTAACCTTTACATGTACCTCTAATGCATGGCTAGCTTAGGCCTATCTGTATCGAAGAATAACTAAAATTCTTTAACGCGTGCTACCCAAAACAGTTATGCCTTTGATGTAAAAATTAAGGTTTAATACATTGTTGGTCTTTGTATCTTTGTCTCTCTTCCTTCTGGATTATATACCTCACTTAATGTAACGAAGCTCAACAAATGTGTTGATCTTTCTACATACCGATTTTAACGAAACTCAACAAGATCTAAATGAAATATTTCTTTTGTACTTGCTTTATATTTTAGTTGCACAAATTTCACATCCCAGATTTTTTTCTAAATTTGGAATGTTAAAGTTTTCAAAGGGAATTAATACTTTTCTAAAAATGGTTGTGTTTGAAGTAAATATGCCCTAGAGGCAATAATAAAGTTGTTATTTATATTTCCTTATATCATGATAAATGTTTATTATTCATGCCAGAATTGTATTAACCGGAAACATAGTACATGTGTGAATACATAGAGAAACAAAGTGTCACTAGTATGCCTCTACTTGACTAGCTCGTTGAATCAAACATGGATAAGTTTCCTAGCCATAGACATGAGTTGTCATTTGATTAACGGGATCACATCATTAGGGAATGATGTGATTGACTTGACCCATTCCGTTAGCTTAGCACTTGATCGTTTAGTATATTGCTATTGCTTTCTTCATGACTTATACATGTTCCTATGACTATGAGATTATGCAACTCCCGAATACCGGAGGAACACTTTGTGTGCTACCAAACGTCACAACGTAACTGGGTGATTATAAAGGTGCTCTATAGGTGTCTCCGATGGTACTTATTGAGTTGGAATAGATGAAGATTAGGATTTGTCACTCTGATTGTCGAAGAGGTATCTCCGGGCCCTCTCGGTAATGCACATCACTATAAGCCTTGCAAGCAATGTGACTAATGAGTTAGTTGCAGGATGATGCATTACGGAACGAGTAAAGAGACTTGCCTATAACGAGATTGAACTAGGTATTGAGATATCGACGATCGAATCTCGGGCAAGTAACATACCGATGACAAAGGGAACAACGTATGTTGTTATGCGGTTTGACCGATAAAGATCTTCGTAGAATATGTAGGAACCAATATGAGCATCCAGGTTCCGCTATTGGTTTTATTGACCGGAGACGTGTCTCGGTCATGTCTACATAGTTCTCGAACCCGTAGGGTCCGCATGTTTAACGTTCGGTGACGATCGGTATTATGAGTTTATGTGTTTTGATGTACCAAAGGTAGTTCGGAGTCCCAGATGAGATCAGGGACATGACGAGGAGTCTCGAAATGGTCGAGACATAAAGATCGATATATTGGAAGGCTATATTCAGACATCGGAAAGGTTCCGAGTGATTCGGGTATTTTTTTTGAAGTACCAGAGAGTTACGGGAATTCGTATTGGGCCTTAATGGGACATATAGGAAAGGAAAGAAAGGCCTCAAGGGTGGTTGCGCCCCTTCCGCATGGACTGGTCTGAATTGGACTAGCAAAAGGGGGTACCCCTTCCTTCCTTCTCCTTCTCCCTTCCCTTTTTCCTATTCCATGTGGGAGGTGGAATCCTACTAGGACTAGGGAGTCCTAGTAGGACTCCACACTTTGGGCGCGCCCTATGAGGGTCGGCCTCCTCCTCCCTCCATCCTTTATATATGTGGCCATGGGACACCCCATAGACACACAAGTTGATCATTGATCTCTTAGACGTGTGCGGTGCCCCCCTCCACCATAATCCACCTCGGTCATATCGTCTTAGTGCTTAGGCGAAGCCCTGCGTCGGTAGCTTCGTCATCACGCCGTTGTGCTGACGAAGCTCTTCCTCGACACTCTGCTGGATCGTGAGTTTGTGGGACGTCACCGAGCTGAACGTGTGCAGATCGTGGAGGTGTTGTACGTTCGATACTAGGATCGGTCGATCGTGAAGACATACAACTACATCAACCGCGTTGTCACAACGCTTCTTCTTTCGATCTACAAGGGTACGTGGACAACACTCTCCCCTCTCGTTGCTATGCATCACCATGATTTTGCGTGTGCGTAGGAATTTTTTTGAAATTACTACGTTCCCCAACGGTGTTTGCTCGCTTTTAGCTAAGTTTGACTTGGGAGTTGACTGTTTGTCTGAATGTGTGACTTATGTGGAGTTGTTTGATTGGAAATAAATCCCCAAACCCTAAATACTTGAAACCCTAGCTCTTAAAAAGGAAACCTTGAAATGGCAAGCCTTGGAAATGAAAACAAATCCCCAAAATAGTTGGCATTCAAATAAGTAAAGTTTCGATAGAAGGTCAATTCAATAAAACTCAAATAACAAGAAAAAACAGGCCCAATAGAATATTGGCAGAAAATAAATCATCCTAAAGGCCCGAGATAAATGTCAAGACTACTATAAATATTCCTAGAAGATTTTAGGGCAAGTTTGCCTTTTGAAATAAATTCAAACTCAAAACATATTTCAAGTTAGAAAGAAACAAAAAACAATAATAAAAGAAAAAGGAAAAGAAAGAGGGAAGCAACCTAGCGAGCCAGCATAACTACCTATTCATGCATAGTTCACCCAGCTACCAGCTAAGCCGTACGTTTCCGTTTTACCATGGCCGTCCGATCAGGATAAAACAACTAGTGCTTGCCATGCAACCTCTCTATCTTTCTCTCTCTCCCTCGCTCGCTTACAGGTGGACCCCTCCTGTCAGCTCCATGTCATCGTCTTCAACCGCTCACCCACACGTCACGTGCCCATGTTCTCGCCATGACCCCACACCCACGACCTCCACTTCGTCTACCTCCAGCATGCGACCCTGTCCCTGCTCATGTCCTATAAAAAACCCGACCCCCTCTCCATTTTGCCCCACTCCACTTCAGACATTGCCGCTAGGCTGCCGCCATGAGATACCACCTTCTCCACCTCTGCCCGAGCCACTGCTGGTGAAATTCCAGCGAAACCCGACCCCCTCTCGACTAACTACCATCTTCACATTCAACACGCTAGTATATGTCTGCCAGACATCCTCCGCGCCACCAGTTCATCCCAAAGCGTCGACTTTGTCGATGATCGAGCCACTCCACCGCCATGAGCTCCACTCTGGCGAGGTGAGCACCCTTTTGACCCCGTGGTCGTGATCTTTATGCTCATGGTGACCACTGCTTGCTCTCTCGTAAGAGTAGTTTGGTAACCCCCAACACTACAAAAAAGACACATCCGTGACATTTTGGGCCGAACGAAAAAAAATTATGTCATACATATGACACTTCTATGACGATAATTGTGACAAAACCCGGTATCATCATAGATGTGGTGGGCTCCTACTTCTATGACAAAAAATCATGACAGAAAATGGGCTTTTCATCCTGGGCGGGCCGGAGACGCAGCTGCATGACATTCTTTGGGCCGTCCATGACGGAAAAAACCATGGTAGAAGCGAGGGGGGGAATTTCGGGGAGTTCCCGGTTACGGTGGGAGGTCGGGGGCCGAGCGATGCGCGTTTCTCTCGTACACGTATGCGCGTGTGTGCGAGGCGTTGGCTCTAACTGAATCCGAGCGAGGCGTTGGGCTCTAACTGAACCCGAGCGATTGCACTGCAGGCTACGCGTTACTGAATCCGAGTGATCGATCGATGGCTGTTAACCGAACCCGATCGAGCGATTCCTTCTCTACTGCTGCTAACTGAAGCCGATCAATGCTGCCTCTGGGATGAACAGTGAACATTGCGGGGGGTTTGGATAAACAGTGAGCGGCGGCGTTGCCTCTGGATGAACAGGACCCCGTGGTGTGGTGGAGGGCTGGATGAACAGTAGACGGTGGAGGGGTGCCCGTGGAGGGGTGGTTGAACAGGAACCCGTGGTGTGGAGAGCTAGATGAACAGTAGACGGTGGAGGGGTGCCCGTGAAGGGGTGGTTGAACAGTAGCCGGTGGAGTAGCGCGCGGTGGAGGCTGGATGAACAGGAGCCCGTGGAGGCTGGAGGAGGTCGACGGTAACCCGTGGAGGCTGGAGGAGGTCAACGGTGGAGATGAACAGTATCCCCTGGAGTCCCGTTTTGCGGTACGCCACACCCCTCCCGATGAACAGGACCCCCGTTTCGACCGTAGCGCTCCAACACAAGTCCGTTTCATCTGTTTTGCGGTACGCCACACCCCTCCCGATCAACAGGACCCCCGTTTCGACCGTAGGAGGGCCGTTTCGTCCGTTTTGTGGTACGCCACACCCCTCCCGATGAACAAGACCCCCGTTTCGACCATAGGAGGTCCGTTTCCTCCCTTTTGTGGTACGCCAGACCCCTCCCGATCAACAGGACCCCGTTCCGAACGTAGGAGGTCCATTTCCTCCATTGTGCGGTACGCCAGGCCTCATTTCCATCGCATGTTCCGTCCAAGCCCTCCCGATGAACACGACCACGCATTTCGTTCCGACCCAGCCGGTTGGCTCCCACGCGTTCTGTTGCCTCCCAATGAACACGACGCATTCCGTTGCCACCCCATGAACATGACACATTCCGTTGCCTCCCCATGAACACGACGATGATGTTGTTTCTCCGTTCCGACCCAACCATGTACACGAGCCATGGCCGTACGTATGCGCTAGTAGGCGTTCGAGACCCCGCCCGTATATACACATATGTGGCCGTATTTTCTTTCTTGCACCCTGGCCGTTGTACGTACGTGTACATGCTACGTGTGCGCCTCTACTACGACATGTACGCGCCTCTACTACGACACGTGCGCGCCTCTACATCCACCAGTATATATGTACGTACACGTTCGCGACCAGAATGACAACGCTACGTACGCTTCGACCAGGTGGGTCCCGACTGTCAGGCACTTCATTGCATTCGAAGATGTAGCTGGTGGGTCCCAGCAGTCAGGGGGGCGAATCATTTTTTTTGCCCGGACGCACTTTCTTGCGTGCGAAGATGTAGCTGATGGGTCCCAGCAGTCTGGGGGCGAATCTTTTTTTTGCCCAGACGCACTTCCTTGCGTGCGAAGATGTAGCTGGTGGGTCCCAGCAGTCAGGGGGAAATATTTTTTTGGCGAAATACGATTGCCCGTCCGATGGGTTCCCGCTGTCAGGTGGAGGAATCATTATTTTGCGCGTAATAAGGAGGCACTTCCTTGTTGCGGCCGTGGACCCAGCTGTCAGCCTCTCCACGTACAGTCCACGTCTGATGGAAGTCGTTCCTTGACCACGTTGACCACGCAGCGCCGAGAGCACCACGGCGGTGGACGACGGCGAGGACTAGGAAGGGGACGACTCGGAGCCGGGGAAGACGCAGAAGTGGATGCCACGCAAAGAGGAGTATGAGGGTTCACTGGTTCGGCTGCGGTGTGAGGCTGCTGTCGCCACAGAATAATAGGAGGTGGGTGAGTAGAGGGATGGCCTGGCCAGCGGTGGGAGTAGTAGGGGAGGTGAGGCCTCCGCGGCATTACAGCCGGCCATGGGAGGTAGGAGCACGCGGCACGACCGGCGCTGGTTTGGGCGGCTGGAGCAAGAAGACCAGAGGTTGAAGAAGCACTATGGTCGTTGGATGAACATCGTATGGTAACAGGAGCTAGAATCGTTCATATTGACTAAGTTGACAAAGCCCTCCGTCCCTGTCAATTTGGTAGGCCCACAAGTCAGCCTCCCACTATGCTGGGTTCCAGCTGGCAGGGGGAATATTCATTTTTTGTGCGTAATAAGGAGGCACTTCCTTGCGTGCGAAGATAGCTGGTGGGTCCGACATGTCAGCGGGGGCACGTTATTTTCACGAAATACAGAGGCCCTTCCGGTGGGTCCTAGATCTCAGGTGGAGGAATCATTATTTTACGCGTAATAAGGAGGCATTTCCTAGTGTGCGGCCATGGACCCAGTTGTCAGTCTCTCCACGCACAGTCTACTTTCGATGGTGTCATTCGTTGACCACGCAGCACCGAGCGCATCCAGGGTGGTAGACGACGGCGAGGCCCCGGACAGCAACGAGCCGGAGATGGGAAGACGCGGGAGTAGAGTCGCAGACGGAGAGGCTTACGAGGGTTAACTGATTCTAGTGCGGTGTGGTTCGGCAGTCGGTGGAGAAGAACAGGAGGTGTGGAGGGGTGGAGGGATGGCCTGGCCAACGGTGGAGTAGCGCTTCATAGCGAAGCGTGCTAAGCAGAGCTGCTGGCAGCAGGAGGCGGGAGGTGGTCCCGGCGGCGCTGGAGGAAGAAGACGAGAGATTGAAGATGGATGCCGGTCGTTGGATGTAAATCCAACGGTTAACATGTCAGAATCATTTGTTGACTAAATTGACAACGACTTGCGTTGGCTTCGACCTATTGGCCCACATTTCAGCCTCCAAAATGTGGCACGTATTCAACCCATTTTTTCAGAATTTACAGTCTTTTTTTGCGCGGTAGAATTTACAGTCAATTTGATTTTATTTTTTAAAATACAGCCATTAGCTGGGTTGGGTGAACAAATAATGTAGCGTCCATGCGGCCCATTTATTTTATTTCCTAAAAAATTACAGACCATTTGCACTTTCTCGAAATACACGATTTTGCTGGGCTGATTCTAATTATAATGTTGGGTTGAGCCAGCAATATTATCAAAAAATAAAAAGGGGCTGAGCATTTTGTTATAAATATATTTAAATAATAAGTGATATTATTACATTCGTCCTTAAATCTTACCAGGTTTTTGTACACAATCACTAGGATTTTCGTGCCAAAACAATCCAGCATTTTATTTATTAAGAAATTATTTTTATAAGTTAATAAGATGTGGGATATTGTTTTCTTACATATGTAAGTATCTGTTAAATATATGATGACAATAAAAAATAATATGTAATAACATATAAAATAATTTAAATATATATATAATATAGTTAGAAGGGAAACATAAGTTGGACCTGGCGTTCCTATTCTTATATAGAAAAATAGAACAGACCTCTGCGTTTTCTTTAAAAAAAATAAAACCTTGGATGGGAGGTCCATAGGCCGGTCGATACATGATGGCCCTAAGAAAATACAAACAGGCCTATGGACCTTCCATCCAAGGTCGTGGGCTGGGCTGCGCATGTTAAAAATGAAAGCCTAGACGGGGCAGCCCAAAACCACGTCCAACACTTGCCAAAACTTTGTCCCTCGTTTTCTCTGTGTTTCGCACACTCGACATTGTGTGGGCATTTTGACTGTGTATCATATGAAAATGTGCTATGCATGAATGTTAATCAACATGATGTTAACTGGCTGGTAGTTCCATTTTCGACCATGAATAAAACTTCCAACATGATGTTAACCCTGTTTGAAAAGGCCGTGTTAATATAAATGCTCTGCCTATGAAAGTTGCAGTTTCTTGTCTGAAACTGAACTTGCAGTTTCTTATCTGAAACTGAAACTTGCAGTTTCTTCTCTGAGAATCACATTGTCTGCACTTTTATACTCCTATGAAACTACATTTTTAAGTGCTAAAAATAGATCTCTAGAATTCATAAAATACTTCATATGCTCAATACTGCAAATCTGAAATTCAAAAGACATTCATATCTGAAAGTACTCTCAAAATACACAACACAAAACACAATTCACAACCTGCAAATACTGACAACCCTAAGCTCCTCCTGACAATTCACAACCTGCCCGACTATTGGGCTGGGGGGGAGCCCCCTCCTATTCCTTGGCGGCAGACAGCCGCCCCGTGAGACGATGTGAACGGCAAGGGAGACGATGGCGGGGAAGCGTCGTCGGGCCAACTGCTTTTCTCCTCTTGCAGTTGGGTTCAGTCGATGAAGACTCCACCGGCTCACTCTGGCAGGACACCCTCACAAACGGCACCCTGTAGATGCTCGACCCTTCAATCTCTGGTGGATGCTCCATCTGGGATCGATACTCCCACCACCGCTCCCTCACGATCGGATTCGGTGAATCTGTTTGCTCCATGGCCCAGAGGAGCAGCTCTATGTACTCCGGCGCGACTCCCTCCGAGAGTATCGCCGCCTTTTCGCTCTGTTGCAGATATTTGGCTATGGATGTCGCTGTCGCCGCTAGTTGGTCCTTGTTGTCAAACCAAGACTATATCTCCAACATCCTAGCTAGCTTCACAGGGTCGCCGTCTGCGATCCTCACGTATCGGTTGTACTCCTCCATCGATCTACTTCTCCACAGCAGCTTCACTCGTCGGCGGTGGTTTTTGAATGGAAGAGGAGAGGAGCAGCGCTAGTTTTGGATTAGAACGGGAGAGGAGCGACGCTAGTTTTGGACTGGAACAGGAGAGGAGGGGCGGTGGTTTTGAAATGGAAGAGGAGAGGAGCGGCGCTGCATTTAGATTGGAACGGGAGAAGAGCGGCTGTGGTTTAAGAGGAGAAGAGTGGAAGAGCGACGCTGGTCTTGAAAGTATTTTTGTTGTTGTTTTGCGTATTTTGGATCAAAGTTTGACCACGTACTGTATTTGACAAGCAAAATGTGAATGCATGTCACCAAAAAATTGTATCGTTTGGTTCGTATCTGAATGTACTTTCAAATTATATTATTTTTGCAACGTATAACATATATTTTATGTGCGAAAATCATGGTCAATTATGACCCAGAATAAAAGGGAGACTAGTTAATGTGGGGCCACTTTCTTAATTGAAGGGTAAATTGATTTTGATTTTGATCCAGTCACAGCGCGCCGGCCCTCTCGTCCAATCCTAAATCGCTGCCGCACGCTCCTCTCCCTCTTCTCCATTGCAAAACCACCTCCCCTCCTCTCCATCATCTCCATTACAAAACCACCGTCTTGCCTCTCCCTCTTCTGACTTCTCCATTGCAAAACCATCTCCTCTCCTCTCCATCATCTCCATTCCAAAACCACCATCTCGCCTCTCCCTCTTCTGATCTTCTCCATTGCAAAACCACCTCCACATGCACGTGGCCCGGAGGCGCAGTTGTCGTCATTTTGATCTGAAGCGCCGGATTATAACATGTAACACGAAAAAATGCCACATGACGAGAAATCATAACCTCACTGCCCAAAGGAGACAACATGAATCCCGACGGACAAACTAGACGAGGAACAAAGCTCAAATTAAAGATAAACTCGTAGAAAAGGGGTCCGTCGATAGATGTCCTAATTAACATAGCTGGCTTGACCTAGATGGCAGCCGAGTAGTCACTGTTCGTGCATGTGACCCCAATGACTAGCCCAACTCAGTTGTCACTGTTTAACCCTCGCAGTGATCTGAAGCACATGACACCTAATTTTGTGAGATGACAAGAAACCTTTTTTTAGATTTCTCACCACAACTACAGCCATGTACAACACAGCCTGCACGATATGTAGACAATAGCCAATCCAGGCGTGTCTGCTAGAGTCTGGTCACATTCATGGACGAACGGATCTTCCGTGTCTTGCAGGGATCGTCCAGGCACCAACGTAGTACAACACTTCTCTAGTACTATCGCTTGTCTCCCTCTTCTATTAAGTCACCCGACTTGCGGGGCTGGGGAGTGTGCCTATGGTCGGTTCTCAATTGTCGTCCCACATGTGTGTGCAAATGCAATATGGCGCGCGTTCCATTCGGAGAGCAGCGCGCCAGACCGCCCAACCGTTTGGGGTGCGACACGAACACGAGGGGCGTGATGTATACTCCGTACATGTGTACCGCCGTTTTCTAGACGCTTTGCTCCATGGCGCGGGCGCAATCCATGGATACAAAATTAGTATACTGTATACTATTTAAAAGTCGAGGACGGGGCTTTTCCTGCGCGGTAGGCGGCGGGGCAGTTCCGCCTAGTCGGTTCGACAGAGACGCGAGAAGACGAGGGAGTAGGCTGCTGCAAACGTAGGGTTGTGTGATTTGACAGCGAGTTACTGCTGGACAGGTGGGGCCCCGTGATTTGACTTGCCATTATCATTTTAACTACGGCGCTACGACCGGCGTGAGTCTCCCGATTCCTGACCACCTCCATTACGAAGAAAGAGATAGAGAGGAGTAAAAAATACACTTATAGCCAACCTTATAGCCAACCTTGTTGTAGTATGAGTGACTAAGTGATGACTATGTATGACATGCCAACATCAGATAGCCTAACGCACCGTGTTAAATCTCCAAGGGCGCGACCGCGCAAGCAACGCGACGGTCGTGGTAGGCGCGACCATGATACGGGCTGCTGGCAGCCCTTGGATCTGAGATGAAATGATCGCATGCTAAGTTGCTGAAAATTTGCAGAATAACCCTCTAGGATAGGATATTCACCCATAGGTCTAGAATCACGACATGCAACCGTTCGATCTCAGATCCAAGGGCTCTCGGAAGCTCGTATCATGGGAGAATGGAAAGCCACTACCCTGACGTTCGCACGTTAGCAGTTCGCTCCTACTCGTCCCCGCACGTCCTTCAATACTACGGTGGTTCGCTCCTAGTCGTCCCGTCCATTCACATTACGGTAGTTCCACTAATCCTAACCCTCCTCCCAAATCCATGGCGTCCCAAATCTCCACGATCGACGGTGAGTACAAGGTTAGAACCATCACCGGCGATGAGTTCGACGTCATCTACACCCGTTCTTCCGCGACGGTGAAAGGATGCCTTTCTCGCTTCAGACGCATGTTCGAAAACTCAGATGATGAGTGGGTCGCTGGGCTAGATGTTGAGTACACCACAGTCCTGGGACTAGAGAAGGACCTAAAGGACGAAGAGAGGAAGAAGCCCGCCGTGATCCAGGTTTGCGTACATAACGTTTGCTTGGTCTACCACATATGCCATGCCGACGTTGAGTGCCAGGATTTTAAGAACTTCCTCAAGGACAAAACAGTGAAATTCGTTACTGTAGACTTTAAGAACGATAGGGATGTCCTGCGTCGGATATGTCTCGTTGTAGGCAACCCCTTCGACCTCCAGAAGAATCGGCTGGTGTCCTCTCGTCAGCCTTCAATGCTGACCCTGGCAGGAGCCATGGTTCATCCTTCGTATGGTAAACTGGAGAAACCTCCATACACGTTTCATCGTCATGCATGGCAGCGAAATGTACTAGATATAGACCACATCCACTACGCTGCAATGGATGGCTATCTCTGCTTCAATATCTACAAGGGTTGGATGAAGAGCAATAGCCAAGTGTGCGGTTCAAGCAAAGAAGTATCGGCCAAGAGGAAGAGGGACAAGGATGAAGTCGAGGACGTGGACGAGGACTCTGAGTAAGGTGGCAGTGTCGTTGCTCATGGTGGTTCTAATGCAGTGTCTACCGGAATAGTTGCAAAGTTTAATTTCACGTGTTCTTAATTTAATTTGAGGGGTGTGTCGTGCTGAGCCCCCGGCAGAACTATGTTATGTTTCTTCTTGTTACTTTAACTCTTCAGTACGTACATACTAGTATTTCTTACATTTCATCTTTTAGTTGGTATAGTACTACCACTCGTTTCTTCACATTATATACGTACAATATATATGGCCAACATCATATAGCCAGCAGTTTAGTTGTCAAAGAATTTCAGGGTGCTTAGTTTTGTCAAAGAATTCCAGGATGCTTAGAGGGTGCTTGAATCCAAGGGACTTATTTTAGTCTGACTAAAAATAGTCTCTTCAAGAGGCTAAAGTTCCAAGCACCCCTAACTAAAGAGGGGCTAAAACTAGTCTTGATACTAAAAAAATTTAGTCAGGGGTACCCCTACTAAAATGTGGATTAGTACTCTCTCTACTCATTTAACTCCTCTCGTTTAACACAGGCGAGTTCTGGATTGGAGGGTTTGGAGGATAATAAATGCTCATTAACTTGATTTTAGCCTTTTTAGTATTTGGATCCAACCATGGGCGAGGCTAGCATGTTTTAGTCCCACTACTTTTAGTCATGGGACTAAAACATATCCAAGCACCCTCTTAGTTTTTTTGAGGGGTGGGTTGTGCTGGACACCATTATTGTGACTATCCTTTTTAATAGTACTATATGCATAATTTAGCGACGCGCGCTCTCTATATGTACCACCTTTTTTTTAATTTCAATTCATGCTCCATGGCGCAATCCATCGATACTACTGATGTACAAAAGTATACATTTTTTAAAAGGCTAGAGGGCGGGGCAGTCTAGCTTGGTCGGTTTCACGAGAGGCGAGGGCCTTTGTGATTTGATGGCTCATTACTGCTGGAAGGCGGGGCCTTGTGATTTGACTGCTCGTATAAATGCGTCGATGACTTGATCGAGGAGGAGCAAAGAACCGTGCGGTATACTCAAGTTTTCCACTGGAGTAGTACTGCGACGGAGGAGCACGAAACACGGTAGCCCAGTGCCATATGGCGATAAAAATGATCTAATTTGCTAGCCATCTCATTGTTAGCATTGTTCTATTCATTCTCTCAAAAAAAACATTGTTCTATTCATGCCTCGCGGAGAACGTGACATGTGCGGCGAAACACCCGAAGCAAAAGATGAAACACTGGAGCAAAAGAAGAAGGAAGATTATCACCCCAAATGATCTAATTAGTCGTGAGTCGTAACTGCTTCTTCATCGCCTCCACGACCTCCATCTCCTTGCGCATCTCCTCCGCCATCTTCTTCATTCTGTCCATGACGCGGGATTTCTCGACGCGAGCCTTCATCATCTGTTCCACGGCCGCATTACGTACCTTAACAACAGTCGGGTGCTCGATGCGGAGCTTCGCCAACTCCTCCTTCTGTTCCATGACGAGGACCTACAGCATCTTCATCGAGGAACTACTATTCTCATGCAGCTTCTTCCAGCCGGCGTTCTTCTCCTTCAATAGGCCGATCTCGTGGCAGAGCTTCGTCTTGTCCTCCTGAAGTCGCAGGATTTCGCCGGTCGCCTTCTTCTCCGAGGCAATGCTCTTCTTCAGCAGCATCACCAAGCCGGCGGTCAACTTCCCCTGCTGATTGAGCTCAGCGGGCATGTCGTGGAGGCTCTCCTTCAGCAACTCCATCAAGGCTTGGATGAACTCCTTTTGCTTATTGAGGTGCTTATTGAGCTGATCGGGCATACTATCGAGGGATAACGACTCCAGCTCCGCCGGCTCGGCATGTTCACCTCCGCGGCTAGGGCGCTCCTGGGAGCCATCGCCTGCCCGTGAGAGATCTTTCGAGGTCTCTGTGTGGCGGCGAGCCCTCTTTTCTTTCCGCAGCCTTGGTTGCCGCTCCCTTGTTACGAGTAGTTCTCGACCTAGAGCTCTGCTCACCGGCCATGGCAACGACGGACGAAGAAGAAGCACTTATGAGGAGGAAAGGTAGAGTAATTTTGGGTTAGGTAGTTCCCCTTTTTATAACCTAAGTACTAGCACAAGTACTAATACCTACATAGTGGGAACACGTTCAGGTTTGGTACGTACTAGTAGGTGTGAGCAGGCTTCCGAATGTGATGGGAACAAGGTAAAGATTAATTGATGGTCTTGGTTTCGAGGCCCGAAATGGCTCCCGATGAGTTTAGCGGAACATAAATTTCAAGTACTACACTGCTCAAATGCGTAAATATTATGTTACTATCAAAAATTGGCACAAAATACGAAGGAGACCAATGGAAGTACTACTAGCAACCCACGATATAACTACTCGCATGCTCGCAGTGGAGTAATAATGTCTTTCTTCTGCCCTCACGTCCACTCAATTTGCATGTGCTGTATTAATTGACCATCAATGAAGTGAATGACTTTACACGCGTCAAATTATCACATGGGGTGGATCTTGGTACAAAATTGCGTCCGCCCGTGTACCCGCGTGTGCGTGCGAGGGAATGAGTGTGTGCGTGGCGTGCGTGCACATCTTCGCTGCATGCATGTACCGCCAGTATGGCTCAGGGAGGACGAGTACATTCTTCTGGAACTAGCAGCACATCACTGTGATCAATCCACGCAAGGAGGTCGGGACAACGCCTCCACATGTGCCATGTGGCTTCATGAACTGTAAGAGAGACACTGTGTAGCGTGCCATTGATATTCTAATTTACGTGTTTTGCACATACTCGAAGTACTAGTAAGGTACACGTGCATTGCACGCATCAGATTTTGCAACCAAATTATGAATAAATACCACACTATAGCATGTAAGCTCTGAGTCATATATGCCTGATGTAGCCCTTCGTTTAATTCTTATAGTTCATCTCACTCAAAATCAATTAGTTTTTATAAAAAAGCTAAGAACATGGGAATAGGAAAAACATGGGATTATAGTGGAATGTTGTCTTGAATCCTAGAGGATTGTACGAGTGTTTGATTGTGAATAGAAAAAACGCAGAATTCTTTCAAACAGGTTTGAGTGGATGGGATGTTTCCTATGAAATCTAGTGCAAATGAATCATATGGAAAAATTCCTATGGTTTACAATCCTACGAATCAAACAACCAAGATAGGAAAAATTCCTAATGATTAGAATCCTCCAAAATTCCTTTGAGAATCCTTTGAATCAAAGAAGCCCTTAATCTATTTTATGATTCATGGAATTGTGCGTTGTAAAGCATAAAGTAAAAACAAATAATGGCAATTCAACTAGAAAAAAGTTTGGGCAGTTATGATACGGAAGATTATAGAACAAAAGAGAACCACTGTTGTTTTGTGGTTTGTGCATTATTCTTAAGTTCAACCATGGAGTCTGCTAGATTGTACATGTGGCAAAATCCGGTGGGGGCTAGAAGATGGTGCAAGGGGCCGAGTGGAGGGAGACTATGAAGGAATGCACAAGTGTGAGATCGATATTTAGAGAGAGGGGGCGAACACGTGCGCTGTTGCGCGCAGTGGCGGAGCCATGAAAAATAAATGAGCTAGGGGGCCAAGCATTGCTAATCCTTTACGAGGAGGGTCAATTCATGAACTTAAACCATTTTTAGCAGCAATTGTCTAATGATCACATTCATACTAGCCTCGGTATATAGTGATGTTAGGGTGGGAGGGGGACAGGGCCCTTACTGCCCCCTGTCTTCGCCATTGTGCACGCGTCTGAGAGATGAAGTGGAAGGCATGGATGATGAGAGGGGGACGTTGGATATATAATTAATGTGGGTGTATTAGCTACATATGTTAATCCTATATAGAGAGGTATAGATTGATCGATGTGGACGTGGAAAAGAGGGTGAGACCTCACTAGATATATCGATTGATCGGTTTGTGTGGAAAACTACGAAAGACCAAGCTATATACACACATACATAGAGGAACATCGATCGTTGCGCATGCACGTGTGAGAGATAAAGAATGCCCGATATGATGGAGAGGGGGATGTGTGTGGGTGTGTGCCTTCATGGGAGACCGACCTGAAGAAAAAGATTGCATGCGTGCGATGGATAATGCCGACTAGTAGTGTGTGTGCATGCATGCACGAGAGAAAGTTAGTGGTACAATTATAAACAGAAGAGTACTGTGTGGGTGTAAAAGAATAGGTGAGGTCATAATCAATGTAAAGTTGAATTCAAATATTTGAATAAGAGATCCTGATGTTTGAAACCCATGCATGCATGAATATAACGGAGATCTGCGCAGTGTGGTTTGGAAACGAGCATGTTGTAATGTATACACATTGAACAAGGTCAGAGTGATTTGAATTTGAGATACCGATGGCAGACATCATTTGGCCACGTTGCATCCATGCATGGACACTGTCGGTGTCAAAACCGGCGGATCTCGGGATGGGGTCCCGAACTGTGCGTCTAAGGCGGATGGTAACAGGAGGCAGGGGACACAATGTTTTACCTAGGTTCGGGCCCTCTTGATGGAGGTAAAACCCTACGTCCTGCTTGATTAATATTGATGATATGGGTAGTACAAGAGTAGATCTACCACGAGATCGGAGAGGCTAAACCCTAGAAGCTAGCCTATGGTATGATTGTATGTTGTAGTTGTTGTGTCCTACGGACTAAAACCCTCTGGTTTATATAGACAACGGAGAGGGTTAGGGTTACACAAGGTCGGTTACAAAGGAGGAGATATCATATCCGTATTGCCTAGCTTGCCTTCCACGCCAAGTAGAGTCCCATCCAGACACGAGACGAAGTCTTCAATCTTGTATCTTCATAGTCTAACAGTCCGGCCAATGGAGATAGTCCGGCTATCCGGAGACCCCCTAATCCAGGACTCCCTCAGTAGCCCCTGAACCAGGCTTCAATGACGATGAGTCCGGCGCGCAGTATTGTCTTCGGCATTGCAAGGCGGGTTCCTCCTCCGAATACATCACAGAAGAATTTGAATACAAGGATAGTGTCCGACCCTGCAAAATAAGTTCCACATACCACCGTAGAGAGAACAATATTTCCGCAAATCTAATTTGCTGACTTGTTTTGGCAACACGACATTATGCCATGGCCCGGTGATTATTCGAACCGTTTCCTTTAACTAGCCCCGCACATAACGCGAGGCAGTTTTTTGACACGTCTTGTCAAAGCAAAGATCGTGTCCCCTTATCACGGGATTCTCATCAATACGGGCGTGGGTAACCCAACCGCGCCATCGATTACGGCGCTTGGGGGATAAGCGAGTTTTACCAGGCTAGTGGGGACGCTTAGTTTCGTCCGCCCATATAAAGGGATAAGGATTCACCTTTTCATCCACGCCTTCTTCCTCCTTTGCTCATCCGTTTTCACACACTCGAGCTCTAGCGCCCAAGTCCGCACTTCCCACCTCAACCTTCTCCAACCATGTCCAGAGCAGGAGGCAGGTGGATGGTCTCCTCCGTCACGGAGGGAGACATCAAGAAGCTGAGGAGAGCCGGATACCTGCCCGACGACATCGCGCACCGGCTCCCAGATGAGGGGCAGCTCATCCCCACCCCCGGGCCCCATGAGAGGGTAGTGTTCCTTACCCATTTCCTCCGCGGACTGGGATTCCCTCTCCACCCATTCCTCCGGGGGCTCATGTTCTACTACGGCCTGGATTTCCACGATCTAGCCCCGAACTTCATCCTCAACATCTCGGCGTTTATCGTCGTGTGCGAGGCCTTCCTCCGCATCAAGCCCCACTTCGGCTTATGGCTGAAGACCTTCAATGTCAAGCTGAAGGTTGTGGGCGGCCGCCAGGCAGAGTGCGGAGGCGCCATGGTGGGCAAGATGCCCAATGTTACATGGCTCGAGAGCTCCTTTGTGGAAACCATAAAGGGGTGGCAATCGGGGTGGTTCTACATCACCGAGCCGCGCGACCCTGCATGGGCAGCGGCCACCGAGTTCCGATCTGGCATCCCCACACAGCTCACCTCCTGGAAAGAGAAGGGCCTATCCTGGAGCAGTTTGGAAGAGCTGACCGGACTCCAAACATGTATTCAAAACATGGTGGACAAGAAGCTCAAACTCGTCAACGTAGTCCAGGTCATGCTCATCCGCCGGATCCTCCCGTGTCAACAACGGGCCTTCAACTTGTGGGAGTTCAACCCGGCCCAGCACCAAACTCTAAACAGGCTCTTCGATACAACACACGAGGATGCCTGGAAGGTGCTTTTCAAGGGCGCCGAGGTCCCCCCACCCATTACTGAGGATCGCGGATTCAGCGCAAAGCGCCAAGCCAGTGCGGTAAGCTGCTGTACCTCTTACAGGATACTTGTTTTTCATAGTTTGACTCTATGCGGGATCTGAGCTCCCGTTCCTTTGACAGAATTGGCAGAAAATGACCGGACAGATCGACTGTCCGGCTCCCTTGCCCGAAGGCCCAGCAAACGCTCTCCTAACGGAGTTGTTGACTCTGGCTCCTTACAAGGTGCCAGAGAAGACCAAGAAGGCCAAGGGAACCCGAAAGAGTTCCCGACGCCAGGTGTTATCGGACTCATCGTCCGATGACTCTGCGGCGCACTCCTCCCCCGAAGACGAGGAGGAAGAAGAAGATGCTCCCCCTTCAGTTGGGGGAGACAAGAAAAGAAAGGCCGCCCTAGCTGGGGGGCCGAAGGGTCCAAGAAGGGAAGGATTCTTCTTCCAGACAGTTCCACCGCCGCCGCCGATGGCGAAGACGAGTGGTTACCTAGGACCAAGCCCCTGGCAAGATTGTAAGTATTTGGATACCAGAGTAACTCATAGCATTCCTTTGTCGCACTGCTTTCCCTAACGCCGAACATGATTATGCAGGCCGCCAAGAGCCAGTATCGATGTATCATCGGACGGCTCCCTGGGCTCGTCGTATATGGATAGTGATCCACTTCCGACAGCCACCTCCCCTTGCCCTGCGGACAACGCAGAGCTGCTGTCTCACGAGGCACTGGGTCCAGGGGAGACGGTCCCGGAGGCGCCTCAAGGTGGCCTCCCGGACTCCGGGAGCCGAGGGGACAAGGCCCCTGAGGGCCCCAAGTTCGGCCCTCAGCCAAACACCGCGCCAGAACCTCCAGCGGTTCCGGACTCGGGAAGGCGACCTCCTTCTAAGAGGGGCAAGACACCTGTGCCGGTGACCTCTGACCATCCAGAGGCGCCGGACAATCTGCTGGAAGCACTTCGCGGCGCTTCCATCGACGGGGAGCACCGTACTATTATGAGTGCGGTGGTCCGGAAGGTTCAGTCTGCCAAGAGCGGATTGACTGAAGCCTATGCCAGCCTTCTAATAGGCTTTGAGGTAAGTGTTAAAATATAGGAAAAATATTACCGCATAGACAGTAGCCCCTGATGCTTTGTTCGGTGTTCACAAAGAAAAGCCGAACAGAGGATCAAATAATATCGCAGGAGTCTAATATAAGTATGTCAATATGCGTATGCAGGCCTCGCTGCTGGCATCCGCCGCACTGACTGCGGAGGTCGCCGTACTAAAGTAGAACCTCGAGGGGTCCAAGAAAGAGCTCGGCCTTGCCAAGAGGCAGCTCGAGGAGAACAAGGGTAAGTAATACCCTGTCTATAGATATGTATATATAAAAGAAGACGCGATTGCAAAATGACAGGATCATCGTATATTTGCCAGGGGCCACGACCGAGGTGGCAACCCTGAAGCAAGCGCTAACCAAGGCCAAAGATAAAGCGGCCAAGGAGCGCACCGAGCGGGAAAAACAAGAGGCTCATGTGGGCGAGGTGCAGCAAGAGCTCCAGGCTCTCGTGACGAAGCACGAGGCGTTGGAGCTTGACTCGAAGATGCGAGAGTCTGAGCTTGCCGCGGCCCTCGAGAGCGCAAAAAGTGCCAAGGCCGAAGCCCAAAAGGCCCTCCAGGAGATGGATGCGATGAAGAAAATAGCGGCGGGTAAGGCATTCTATATGCAAAGCAAGCATGTAAAAGTAAATTACCGATTACTTACCCGAATTCGGAGCTCTCCAGGAGCATTCCCAGATTTGCCCCGCAGCATGTCGGATGCCGCACAGTTTTACCAGGCCGAGGAGGGAAGCTCAACGGATAAGTTGTTCTGGTCTTAGTGTACTGAGACCGAACACCCGATGCCTTTGAGCGACTAGCTAAAGCAGCTGGTCGAGCTGCACAAGGCGGCCGAACAGGCCATGAAGGGCCTTATAGTCTGGCTGTGGCCTGGCGACGCCCTTCCGAATAGCTACTTTGGCCTGGTGAGGCGGCTTGTGGATGCCTGCCCATGGCTGGAGGTCGTCAAGCGGTCCGTCTGCATCGAAGGTGCACGTCGGGCTTTCGCCTGTGTGAAGGTGCAGTGGGCCAAGCTAGACGCTGTGAAGCTGATCAAGGAAGGGCCGCCGCAGGGCAAGGAGCATCGCACCCCCGAAATTTATTATGAGGGTGTCCTGAAGGGTGCCCGTCTTGTAGTGGACGAATGTTCCAAGGATGTAATATTTGAGTAAACTTGCTCGTGTGATCCTGTGTGATGAAAACTTGTTTCATATGCGCTATGCAACACTTGTGTGAATTTAAAATATTACCTTCTGTTTGGCTGTTTATCCAATCTGATAGATGGCTAATCCTTGGCTTCTGCCCCCATGCCACGAGTGCTGGGGTGTTCGGGATAAACCTGAGCACTCTTGTTCCCATGTTTGGGTCCTCCGAGGGAGGTGCTCAGCACAACGAATAAGGCAACCAGACTAATAATGATTTATCACTCTCACTTAGCCATAGAATTCTATAATTTTAAATTTCGGCAAAGCCCCTGGTATTTGGAAGGCCGAATTCGGGGCGCGATACACGCCTTTAAGCCGGACAGGGCCGGCCCCTCGCTCTAAGCGGCATAAGTCTTTAGGGACTCGAAAACCTTGCCGAACAGTGACCAGTCTCTCGCCTTATCATGACAGTCAGTTTTAGCTTTCTCTACTGAGGTGCTAAGCCCAGCAGAACCGGGGCACAATCGCAGTAGTTCTCCTAGCGCTACCTTAGCCGATAGAGCGGAACGTAAGGTACCAAAACATAGGAGCCGGGCAAACCCAACATTTGACCAAAGACATGATTCGGAGCTGATGCATATAATGCTATAAGTTCGGGGTGCCGCACTTGTGAAAGTGTTCTACTTTTCACACCATATTGTGGGGTACGTAAGCCCCTGGTGTATTGGCCGTACCAAAGTGTACGGTTGCAAGGCGTCGTTAATGAACACATATATATATAACAAGAATGCAATAATAGTCATGATGTTATGCATTGTTTATTCAAAAAGGTGCGTTAAAGCAGAATGATACAGATAGTGCGATAAGAAAAGAGTGGGACTATGTCCCTTCCAAGGGCAAGCTGAGGAATAGTATTAAATCAAATATTTCGCTCGTTATTGTAATCCACCTGGGAATTCCGTGGTGTGACGTAGCTTTTTGCCTCCTTGGTTGCTGCATCATTTGTTTGGCAATAGTGCTGCCGGACAGGGTTTCTAGAGATTAAGGTCCTGAAAAAGAGAAAAATAACCAAACGGGAAGCCCCTAGTGCGGTTTAAGCCGCGTCTTGGGGCGTGCCGCAGTTGTGCCCCCCTCCCCACCTGTGCCCATGGTATTTTTAATGCGTAATTATGTACATGTGGCACGAGTTTCACCGTTCAGCTGGGACTGGGGTGGGGGCCGCATTGCTACGCGAGCTCAGATCGCGTCAGGCGATCTAGTTGTCGATTGCTCCAAGCGCGCTTGAAGGTGTCCGGGTCTTGAAACACCGAACTGGTGGATTGCCTTGAGAGGCTGATTTGCGCTTCTGTTGCGAGGGCCGCAGTGTGCTCCTCTGTTCGGACAGAGCGCTCTGTGTTTCCATTGACTGTAATAACCCCGCGAGGTCCTGGCATCTTGAGCTTGAGGTATGCATAATGCGGTACCACATTGAATCTCGCAAATGCGGTTTGCCCAAGCAGTGCATGATAACCACTGCGGAACGGGACTATATCGAAGATTAACTCTTCGCTTCGGAAGTTATCCGGGGATCCGAAGACCACTTCCAGTGTAATTGAGCCTGTGCAATGGGCCTCTACGCCTGGAATGACGCCTTTAAAGGTCGTTTTTGTGGGTTTGATCCTTGAGGGGTCTATACCCATTTTGCGCACTGTGTCCTGATAAAGCAGGTTCAGGCTGCTGCCGCCATCCATAAGGACTCGAGTGAGGTGAAATCCGTCAATGATTGGGTCCAGAACCAGTGCGGCGAATCCGCCATGACGGATACTAGTGGGATGGTCCCTGCGATCAAAAGTGATCGGATAGGAGGACCATGGGTTGAACTTTGGGGCGACTGGCTCCAATGCATATACGTCCCTGAGCGCATGCTTCCGCTCCCTCTTGGGGATGTGGGTTGCGTATATCATGTTCACCGTCCGCACTTGTGGGGGAAACCTCTTCTGTCCTCTGGTGTGTGGCTGCCGGGGCTCCTCCTCGTCATCGCTATGCGGCCCCTTGTCCTTGTTTTCGGCAATTAATTTGCCGGCCTACTTGAACACCCAACAATCCCTGTTGGTGTGATTGGCTGGCTTTTCTGGGGTACCGTGTATTTGACACGAGCGATCGAGTATACGGTCGAAGCTAGATGGACCCGGCGTACTTTGTTTGAATGGCTTTTTCCGCTGACTGGGTTTAGAGCCTTTGAATCCGGCATTGATTGTCGTATCCTCGGTATTATCGTTGTTAATGCGGCGCTTATGTTTGTTGCGACGTGACCTGCTATTGCCGTCCTTGGTATCCGAAGTACCATGGTTCTTTGATATGTTATTGCCGCGAGCTAGCCAGCTGTCTTCTCCCACACAAAAGCGGGTCATGAGTGTCGTGAGGGCTGCCATAGATTTCAGCTTTTCCTGACCAAGGTGCCGGGCTAGCCATTCATCGTGGATGTTGTGTTTGAAAGCCGCTAGGGCCTCTGCATTCGGACAGTCGACGATTTGATTTTTCTTTGTTAGGAATCGAGTCCAGAATTGCCTGGACGATTCTTCTGGCTGCTGAATTATGTGGCTCAAGTCATCGGCATCTGGTAGCCGCACATAAGTGCCCTGAAAGTTGTCAAGGAATGCGGCTTCCAGATCTTCCCAACAGCTAATGGTATCTGCTGGCAAGCTGTTAAGCCAATGTCGCGCTGGTCCCTTGAGCTTTAGTGGGAGGTATTTGATGGCGCGTAAGTCATCACCGTGGGCCATGTGGATGTGGAGGAGGAAATCCTCGATCCATACCACGGGATCTGTTGTGCCGTCGTATGATTCAATATTTACAGGTTTGAAACCTTCTGGGATTTGATGATCCATTACTTCATCTGTGAAGCATAAGGGGTGTGTGGCGCCTCTGTATTGGGCTATATCGCGACGCAGCTCGAATGGGTCTTGCCCACTGTGTTCGGCCCGGCCGGATTTACTTTTACTGTATCTGGCATGACGTTTATCGTCTCGCATAGTGGCGCGCCCCCGTGATCCGTAGATCAATCTTGCATGCTTTGCTTTGTCCTCCAATATGTCTCGCAGGTCTGGCGTATCTCCCCATGCCTTTTTATTTGAATGGCGTTGGGGTGCAGGCTGAGTTTTTGGCTGGAATGCCTCTCTATCGCGGCCACGAGGTGGCCGATCAGCCGCGTCATACGCTTCTTCCTCTAGTCGGGGTAGCAACCTGCATTTTGGGTAACTCTTGGAGGGGCACTCGAGTTTATATTCCTCGGCCGCGAGGACTTCAGTCCATCTGTCAGCTACCAGATCTTGATCAGCTTGAAGCTACTGCTGCTTTTTCTTAAGGCTATTTGTCGTGGCTATAAGCCGGCGTTTGAAGCGCTCTTGTTCGACGGGATCCTCTGGCATGGCAAATTCATCGTCGCCGAGGCTTGCCTCGTCTTCGAAGGGGGGCATGTAATTATCATCCTCGTCCTCTCCATCTACCGCTCTCTCAGGAGGGCTGGCTCCTCCATCCTCCTGCTCTAAATCTTGCTGGAGGGGATTGTTATTGTCTTCGGCACTATCCGGAGTGTTATTATCTCCTGTGCCGGTATCACCACTTTTTGCTTTGGCGGGACTTAGAGCGGCGCCGCTGACGTCTTGGGTCGCTTCTTGGAGGGGTCATCCTCCGCTATCTCGTCACCATTGCCTTCTTTGGGTGTATCCACCATGTATATATCGTATGATGAGGTGGATGTCCAGTGCCCTGTGGGCAGTGGTTCCTCTTCGTCTCCCACATCGTCGTCCATACCATCGATGTCTTCGGAGTTGAAGTCGAGCATGTCGGTTAAGTCATCGACAGTGGCTACTAAGTGGGTGGTGGGTGGGCTGCGAATTTCTTCGTCGTCCGCATCCCAGTCCTGCAGGACATAGTTCGGCCAGGATCCTCCTGACAAGGAGAGAGGCCTTAATGAGTTCAGTATGTCGCCAACGGGCGAGTGCTGAAAAATATCCGCGGAGGTAAACTCCATGATCAGCGCCCAATTGGATTCAATAGGAACGGGCGCAGGCGGTTCGGAGTCCGTGGCCGAAAAAGGATCCAGCAGTTTAATAACACGGCTCTCGTGTAAGGTAAGGTCGATGTTTGGCTCGATTGCCGTTGAGGGTAAGGCCTCCGTGGCGGGGTCCATCCACCCGTCCATGGACGGCGCAACTGGCTCCGAATTGAGGGTCGGAGTGGCTGCCTGTGCAATCTCTTGAACACTATCCGATGGTAGAGCTAAATCGTACTCATCGTGACCACGTGACGCACAAGGCAGAGACTCGAATCCGTCGAAGATCAAGTCTCCACGGATATCGGCCGTGTAGTTTAAGCTTCCAAACCTGACCTGATGGCCAAGGGCGTAACTTTCGATCTTCTCCAGATGGCCAAGCGAATTGGCCCGCAGTGCAAAGCCGCCGAACAGAAGATCTGTCCGGGGAGAAAACTCTCACCCTGGACTGCATCGCTATCGATGATAGTTGGAGCCATCAAGCCTAACGGCGACGACACAGAGGAACTCTCAATGAAAGCACCAATGTCGGTGTCAAAACCGGCGGATCTCGGGTAGGGGGTCCTGAACTGTGCGTCTAAGGCGGATGGTAACAGGAGGCAGGGGACACAATGTTTTACCCAGGTTCGGGCCCTCTTGATGGAGGTAAAACCCTACGTCCTGCTTGATTAATATTGATGATATGGGTAGTACAAGAGTAGATCTACCACGAGATCGGAGAGGCTAAACCCTAGAAGCTAGCCTATGGTATGATTGTATGTTGTAGTTGTTGTGTCCTACGGACTAAAACCCTCCGGTTTATATAGACACCGGAGAGGGTTAGGGTTACACAAGGTCGGTTACAAAGGAGGAGATATCATATCCGTATTGCCTAGCTTGCCTTCCACGCCAAGTAGAGTCCCATCTGGACACGAGACAAAGTCTTCAATCTTGTATCTTCATAGTCTAACAGTCCGGCCAATGGAGATAGTCCGGCTGTCCGGAGACCCCCTAATCCAGGACTCCCTCAGACACACTATTCTAATTGGAGATGATGGGCGGCTTTCGCATCACATATCTATATCTATACCCCTATATATATATTATATATTATATTTTTTTATATTGTGTGCGGGTAACTTTAACTTTGAAAGATGGTCGTTGGATGAGGCGAATCCGATGGTCCAAAGATGGAAAATTTGAGCACTACTGGCCATTGGATATCATCTAGATTCCACCAGATTTCGCCACATGTATAATCTAGAAGACTCCATGGTTGAACTTAAGCATAATGCACAAACATCAAAACACAAGCACTTCTTATTTGTTATAGAATCTTCCGTATCAGAATTGCCCAAATGTTTTTATACATGATTTGCCATTATTTGTTTTTACTTTATGTCTTACGACGCACAATTCCATGAATCTTAAAATAGATTAGCTTTCTTATAAAAACTAGATGATTTTGAATGAAATGAACTATAAGAATTAAACGAACATCTACATCATGCATATATGACTCAAAGCTTCCTTGCTATAATGTGGTATTTATTCATAATTTGGTTGCCAAATCTCATGCGTGCAATGCACATGTACCTTACTCTAGTCTAAATGGTGTTTGTGTGTGTGTTGTGCGTGTTGAGGTGCAAATTGTCTTCTTTTTTTGGGTACACATTAAGCTTGTTCTTCCGAAATTTCAAGCCGCGCCTTGTTATGCCGAAATTTCAAGCTAGCATCTCTGTCTATCGTGTTGCGAAACTCCCGCCTCTTCAACCCGCGCCTTGTTAGCCCGAAATATTTAAGATATATCTTTGTCTCGTTGTGCTCCGACAACTCCCTCCATCTCAACCCACACCTTGCTATTCCAAAATTACAACGCGTGCGAAAACTCCCACCTCCTGTGACATCCCGACACGCGAAATGCCCGTGGTACCCCTGAACCAAAAGAACCGCCTCAAATTTGTGGGGGTACTTTCATAACTTACCCCACATTTCGGACAAGCGCGTCTCTAAGCCATGGTTCCCCACTGCCATCCCATCTGCCCACCCATTCGTACACCGAGGCCGCGAAAACCCGCGACGAAACCCCACACCCTGCTCCGTCCGCCACCCAGCCGAAGCCTCTTCCCCGACAACGTCGTCCACAGCAACACCTCGACATCCCTCATCCAACGTACCGGATGAGGATCCGTCGTCGATCTCATCATCCCGCCGGTTCAGCCACCCCGCCCCGACGTTCCCCTCGTCTTTCGTGCCACCTCCATTCCCACACCACCGTCTTCACCTGCACCACCGGAAGAGCATCATCATCACCGTTTCCTAGGATGAAGCTGCGGCCTAATCGGCGCCACCAAAGAGGTTGTACACTAATCACCACATTTTCTTCTTGATTCGATCTCATGGTGCTGGCGCTCGGTCCTGAGCCGACACGGCGCGGCTCCATCCACGGCGGCGTCGCTGGCCACTTCCTCCACAGCATCGCTCCCTCGGCGGCGACGTCCACATCAGTATGAGCTGCTGCTGCTTTAGCTCTCGCTCGCGCTGCTGCTCTGCTCTTGCTCTCGGTCCCCTGCCTGGTCTGCTCTTGCTATTGCTCTTGCTCACGCTGCTGCTCTCGCTCTTGCTCTTGCTTGCGATGCTGCTCTGATTTAGCTACACTTCAGTCGACTGAATCGACTTTTGGGTCAGTTAATTTTCAGGGGGTGGGGGGGGCTCGCCGGGGTGAAGGAAGAACCAGCCGCAGCGGGGAGGGGGGCTCGCCGGAGAGGTACCACACTATCTGTCTTAGGGTTCAGCATAGGGGCGGTGGTCGCCGGCGTTGGCGGGGCGTTGGCGGGGCGGTAGCGTGGGGATCGCCGGAGAAAAAGCTCGGCACGGGGGGCCCTAGAGGGATGGCTGGTGCGGCGGCGGACCGGCGGTGGGGAGTGTTTTCAGGGCGGGCGGGGCGGCGCACCGCCGGCCGCGGGCGGCGGGGGGCTGCTGTTTGGCCGGTGGTGGCTGGCGGCTCAGGGGGGTGGAGGTTGAAGATGAACCGCGGGCCCTTTATTTCGTATCCAACGGCTGCAAAATCGACTGACCAGAGATGAAAAAGTCAGTCGACCGACGTGTAGCCTCACCTTGCTAGTGCGTTCAGTTTCGACAGCAAAATTCAGTTTTGACAGTTAAGTTCAGTTTCGACAATTAAGTTCAGTTTCGACAATTAAATTTAGTTTCGACAGTTAAGTTTAGAGATGAGCGGCTGATGTATTTTACACCTAGCACTTTGTGGTTATGTATTTTACGTCATGTATTGGAGATGCTGTTAGAATTCCACTCAGGTTAACGTTGTTCGTTGTCTCTCTTGTCCTGCTTCAGCCTCGGCATCGTACAACTCACCGGAGCTGCTCCAATGACGAAACCCTCCATCACAGCGGAGCAGTACCTCGGGCTCCCCTCCTCCGACAGCCAAGTCAGTCGGAGCATCCTCACCAGCCAACCCAATCACGCTGAGATCGACATGGCTTCGCCAAAGAGGTTGTACACTTGTTGCATCTCTTTTTTACTCTACATGTTATATATATTGTCCACTGAGCACTCGTAGTAACGGGAAATACGATTATTTTATCCTACTATATGACAAGTAGTGAGGTACCAGGCAACTTAGCTATCCGTGATGGACTCTCTTGAACGCCATCATTATTTATCTCTGCGTGTTTGAGCTGTGCATTTGTCGATGGGCCTGGGAGTTGAGCTAGTATGGCAGTGGCCTGGGTCCAAAGTAATAGAAGTAGCACAAAACATTTTTTTAGTGTAGGATTTTCCTTGCTCAAGCCTGCCTACTAGAATCGCCAGTGCTTGAAAGGAAAAGTGAATGAAAAACATCAGAATTGGAAAGTTTCCTATGGTACTACTTTTCATGAATTTGGTGCAAAAGAATGGAGCAAAGGAAAACTGTAGGATTTGTTCCTTTACTGTCTCCTTGAAAGAAAAACCGTAGGAATTCTAATTTCCACTTCTCCTCCTTTTCATATTCCTATTCATCGAGCACAAGACTAAGAGATAGTAGCATAATAGCATTATAACCGTACATTTTCTTGTGGTTTGACTTAATCTCACCATGCTTTTTTGCATCCTGTGATCTTCCAATTGTTGTGAATCAAACATCCAGATTGGCAGAAATCCTGTGTTTTTAAATTCTCTGTTTTTTACGTGCATTCCTATCCTATTCCTATCTATTTCCTATCCATGCATTGTTAGAATCCTCAAATTCAAACAAGCCCTTAATCAATTACTTCTGTTACAGATATGTGTCAAAGAAAACCTTGTGTGGTTTGTCCTACTCCTGCGGTGCTGTGTTCCACTCCAGCTCAGCTGCTCCAACGACGGAAGGGTTCACCACAGCAGAGATCCGCTCTCCAGACTGTCTTTCGCCGCCTCAGATCTTCTTCCCCGCCGCTGGCAGCCACGACAACTGCATCACCATCATCAATTGAGCAGATGACCTTGAGGACTACACGGGTCCGCAAGAGAGGTCGCACTCTTCCGTGTCTACTTACGTTATGCATCGCTTAATATGATGACATGCTACATCATCGTCGTGTTCACCTATTAGACTCCGAGTCAGGTCCAAACTAATGCTAAAACTTGAGTTTTTAAATGGTTGTGGGGTACATATTGGGGTAGCAATTAGTACTGTATGTCTACTATATGGTTAATCTCTGGTGTCTACTATGAGTTTCATGTTGGGTGCAAACAAACATTAAAGGAGCCATTATCTATATTTTTTAACTAAAGCTATTTTCTGCATGCTATCATTGGTTTTGGGTCTATCCACAGTTTGCTACCATCACTCTGGATTTGTGCATGCACTCCTTACATAATCTCACTATGTTTTATTCCTATGCATGCCAATTATTGTACACAATGGAACTGACCATGTAGAGCAAAATAGACGAGCCTTGCGTGGCAATAAAATTTCATGCAGACGTCGTTCCATGGTGGGTGCAAAGGCAGCCCCCCTCCACCCATTTCGGATCGTAATCAAGAGGAAGATAACTGTTCTGAGGGGGATTCAGAAGGAGAAGACCACTCCTATTTACCCCATGAGGTCTTCGCTCTAACTTGGCATGCCGATGTTGGTAATATCATGCATATGGTGCCTTGCATTGCTTACTGTATACATTAAAGATGTCATCTGCTTAGTTTAGACATGCTTTGTGTCAATGCCATTTGTTTAGTTTCTTTATCGTATATGTGAATCATGCAATGCCATCTTGTCTAGCCAGGCATCATATATGTGAATTTTGCAATGCCACCCTGGTTAGCCAGTCATCTTATATGTGAATTATATCATGCCATCATTTTTTATTACGTGTTAAATTTCTCAACAATTTTAGTACATTCAATTACTCTTCCTGTGCATCAGCCATTCGGCATGGTCATGGAAAAATCTAGAGTGGAAACAAGGTCTTCAGAGCAGACAATGCTATCTGACGAAGCGCATGTCTTGCTGGTTACCGATAGCTCCTTAGAGGAGGATTCAAAGATAGATGACTAGTCATATTTCCCCCCCGAGGTGCATGCCCTAACTTGGCAGGGTTATGTTGCTCATATCGTGCGTACGGTATCTTGCATTGCTATGTCATTTGCTTAGTTTAGACATGCTTTGTGTGAATGCCACCTGTTTAGTGTTTAATTACCATATATGTGAATTATGCAATGCCATCTTGTTGCAAGACATTATATATGTGAATTATGCAATGTTATCTTGTTGCAAGGCATTATGTATGTGAATTATGCAATGCCATGCTGTTTAGGCAAGTGTCATATATGTGAATTATATCATGCCGTCCTTTTTTTTGTATTTCTCATTGCTTTTGCCGACAATGTTTGTATATTCAACTGCTCTTCCTGTGCATCAGCCATTTGAATTGGTGATGGAGAAATCTGGAGTGAAAACAATGCTACCTGCTGAAGCAGATATCTTGATGGTTACAGATAGCTCTTCAGAGGAGGATTCAGAAGCAGATGACCAGTCCTATTATCCCCCTGAGGTGTATGCTCAAACTTGGCAGGGTTATATTACTCATATAATGCATATGTTTTATTGCAATGCTTTTTTACATCATATACACAATATTGAATGCCATCTCCTTAGTTGACACATCATATATGTGATTGCCCTCTGCTCACTTCCTTAGTATATAAACCATATATTTGAATTATGTCACGCCATGATGTTTACATAGACAGCATGTATCTGAATTACGGCATGCCAACCCATTTTCTAAAGACATAATATAGTTATATCATCTCATCATGTTTACATAGTCATCATATTTTAAATTATGGCATTCTATCCGTGAATTATATCATGCCATCATGTTTCCATCGACGACATGTTTGTGATTTATGGCATGCCAACCACTTTAATAGACACATCGTATAGTTATGTCATCCTGTTTACATAGTCATCATATTTTGAAGTATGTCATTCTATCCTGTTTAGTTAGCCATCCTACATGTGAAATTGTGTCATGCTATCCTGTTTAATTAGCCATCATATATGTGAAATTATGTCTTGCTATTTTGTTTGCTTAGACAACATAAATGTGAATTATTTCATGCCCTGTTTTCTTCCCTACTATCCATTGCACCTGTCTATCTTACAATGTATGTACATTCAATTACTTTTCTTGTTTATCATCCATTTCAATTGGAGGGAGTGATGGCGGTATCTGTGGGAGTAAAGACACGGTCTTCAGAAAAGATCGTGCTACCTGTCGATGCAGATAGAACCACGGTTGTACTTGCCCAAGAATCAGCCCCACCACACATAACCCACACTCATGCAGATTGTACCCCTACCCAGTTGGACAAAGAACCAGCTACACCCCTTCTAACCCCAACCCCAGCAGATAGACACCCAGTTCCCGTTGACACAGCACCGTCTCCACCACAGAGCACCCAAACACGAGCAGTTTGTAAGGCAACTGCAGTGCCCAAATCACGAGGACCACCACTCCGAACCGAAGTCAACGCTTAAAGCAGAAGAAGAATTGTTCTCGGGTCAGGTTCCGTAGCTATGGTTCATACTACTTTGCTCTTGCATCACTGTATTTACTGATACCAACTAATTTCAAATTTGAAGGATGCAATTGAAACTCCAATGGCGCAACAGGCATGTTTTAAACCTGTTTCTTCAACGTGTTTGGCTGTTTGCTGTTGTAACTTGCTCTATGTTGTTATTGCTGTGTAGTTTCCCACACTTATATTCTGTCTATGCTGCTTTGTCTTAAATAGATATGATTCGAACTATATCTATCTTGATTTGGCAACATAAACTAGAATGATATAGACCATACAATGACCATACTACATAGATATATGTTTGTTTCATGCTGTTATCATGTCCACCTTACTGCTAAACTATTTTACCAAAATGAGTTTCATATACTACATTGTAAACCTGAGATGTGTTTGTTTGTTTCTCTTTTAGAACGCGGATAAAATATTGGAGAAGAGTACCCTATTATACAATGGTAAAGGAAGTAATGCAGATAAGGTTCAAGATAGTGAGACATCCCTGTTGGTCTCCAAGAAAGCTGATAAAAACTATATTGAAGACACTGAGGCAACCCCAAAGTCCTGTCTTGATGTAGTGTTCGAGTTACTGGCTACCACTAGTGGCACCAGCTCTTCGAACTTGTTACCTGAATCAGTTCGGCTTCTTGAGTCTCAACTTCAAGTTGAAAGACATCGATCCGATGTTATGCGATAGGAAGCCGAAGGACTGAGGAAGTCCCTGCAGAATTCAGATGCATACTTTCTGGTGCAACAGCAAGCGCTGGAGGACTTAAGCGCCAAACAAGAGAAAGTTAATAAGCTTGCTAAGCATCTTGCCAGCATTATGGGTACCCAGGATATTGTTTCTTGAGCTCTTCTGAAGTGGTTTCAGTTCTGGACTTGTTTTGCTGCGACGTTTATATGTTGTTGTGTTCCCTATATTTGCACTAGTGGTGAACTTTGATGCCCAGTGGATGTAATATGTGTAATAGCCGTGATAGCCTAGTGTAAGTTGCTTGCTTATTTATTTCCTTGTTGTCTTCTTTATTCGTTTGCTTGTAGTCACTCTAGTTCTTTTTCTGCGGTTTGCTAGTGGCTGCAATAACCTATTTTTAAAACTAGGCCACAATAACCATGGGCTAATATTTACTGTAGTGACACTGGGCCTCCTACGGGCTGTAGAAACAGTGGGCCTTCTACGGGCCGTATAAACAGTGGGCCTTCTATGGGCCGTAGAAACAATGGGCCTTCTACGGGCTGTAGAAACAATGGGCCTTCTACGGGCCGTATCATCAATGGGCCTTATACGGGCCGTATGATCGATTGGCCAAACATGGGCCAAACAGACCGCATTCTAGCCGTAAACAGGCTAGAGTTGGAATCGTCCGTTCATGGGCCGACCATAATGGGCCATCGTTAATAGGCCGTATTTGATGACGCTATGAAAACGGCCCAACGTATTAACGGACCACAAACGGGCCGACTGTAACCATGGGTTGAATTTGGCCCACAAGCAAAAAATGACAGTAACGGACCGTAAGTAAAAGAATGCTGGAAAATAGCCCAAGAATAAATGGGCTCTGAGAAGGACGAAAGATAACATGGGCTAGAAACGGCCCAACGAAATAACGGGCCGTTAATGGGTATGAAGTGATACACTATTCTTTACGGGCCAGTTTCACCACGGGCCGTTAATGGGTGTAAAGTGATACACTGTTCATTATGGTCCAGTTTCACCATGGGCCGTTAATAGGCCAAGAGTTACATAGGGCCTCATATGGGCCGAAAGATGTCATGGGCCATACATGGGCCAGAAGTGAAAACGGGCTGGAGTCATATTGGATGGCCCAGATGACGCTACTGGGCCTAATTCGAATAGGGCGTAACAGGCCTTGGGTTAGCGGGCTGTAAATGGGCTATGTGAACAGGCCGTTAACAGGCTTTCCATGGGCCGGGCCGCCACCTTTTGACCAAGTCAAACGGGACGACCTTTTCACAGGAATGGGCCGCTGTTGGGTCGTGCCACGTGTCGACGTATCATAGGCGCCTTCTGTCCAATGAGTGGATGACATCTGTCCAGGCGATGAGCCGACACGTGTTTCCTCCAGCCAATGATGATTTTACACGTGGAAAATCCCCATTGGTCGGGGCTGTTAACGGGTTATCGGATCCAAAACCCGACCCGATAGCTTAACGGCGTTCTGTTACGGTGGATGCCACGTGTCGGTCACCCTTGATGAAAGCACTTCTGTGACGCGCGATTTATCGTCATGGAAGTGGACACTTCCGTGATGATAATTTTGGTAATGTCATGGAACACTTCTATGACAGCACAGGTATGACTATCTTGATTCTGTCATAAAATCGTCATGGATGTACATGCATGACAGAAAATGCGACCTACTGTGACAAACACGTATCATCACGGAAGTGTATTTTTTTTGTAGTGCAAGTGTAAGGGTGAAGTAACTTAGCAATAAGTATTTCCCTTGATTGACAACCAAAGTTTATCGAACCAGCAGGAATTTCTTCTACAACCTCAATCCTCAGTACTTGCACACCAAACACAAAATAATCTTGCCCCCAACGTTTCAAGAAGGTTGTCAAGCTTATTGTCCTGCTAGTTACAATAATAAATTGTATGGTATAATACAAAGTGATAAATGGGTAAATAATAAATACGAAACAACGAGAAAAGTAATTGTAATGGTGTGTACAATTAAAAAGATAGACCCAGGGATGCTAGTTTCACTAGCTCCAAGCAAGATAAATGTGTTGTGGTGAACAAATTATAGTTGGGCCGTGATTAAATTGCAATATTTATTTTTATGACTATGATCATTCATGGCATAATCTCATATAGACATTAAGTCCATGATATGTAGGTCGTTATCCAACTGCATCTACAACTAATACTCCACCTAAAGACTGCTATCCAACATGCATCTTGAGGTATTACGTTCATAATAAACAGAGTACTGCAATAAGCAATATGACATAATGTAGACAACAAAACAGTCATTCAAGTGTTATACAGAAACCATCATTTATCCTTAGTAGCAACAATACGATACGTGCACGTTTTGTCAATGGGATGGATCACCGCAAGATTGAACCCACTACCGCACACAACTCCCTCTGAAGAACTACCCATCAAACTTAGCCAAAGTAGACAAATAGATTAGAGAGCATATACGACTACTTAATTATTGTAGCATACAAAGGTCACGAGCACATTATATTCTATTCACAGGGCTTGTTAGCGTACAAAGGGCATATGACTCCATGTTTGTAAGAGACTGTTGGGGAATGTTGCATGGAAAACAACAATTTTTCTACGCACACGCAAGATCTATCCATGGAGATACATAGCTACAAGAGGGGGAGAGCATCTTCTTACCCTTGAAGATCGCTAAGCGGAAGCGTTTATCAACGCGGTTGATGTAGTCGTACACCTTCATGATCCGTCCCGGTCAAGTACCGAACGTACGGCACCTCCGCGTTCAGCACATGTTTAGCTTGATGACGTCCTCGCCTTCTTGATCCAGCAAAAGGGGTGAAGTAGTAGATGAGTTCCGGCAGCATGATGGCGTGGTGACGGTGTTGATGACGAACAATCTCCGGAGGGCTTCGCCAAGCACAACGGAAACTATGACAGAGGATAAACTAGAGGGGACGGGGTTGCCGGCACACGACTTGGTGAATCTTGATGTGTCTTGGGTGCTAGCCCTACCGCTCGATTTATATGTTGATCCCTAGGGTCGAAACTTGGAGTAAAAGCCTCCTCTAGGTCGGTTTTGCCAGAAAGGCAAGAGTCCTTCTCGGACTCCAGGGCTAGACGCCAGGGTTCTCGGCGTCTACCCCCAGACGCTAGGGTTCCTAGCGTCTGGCACCTGGCCTCCGCAAAACTTCCTTTTGCACTTTCCAAAACCCTTGTGGGCTTTACCCCTTGACCCAAATAAAGTGTTCTCGTGCCCAAACATTTCGGGAAACATCTGAAACCCCTTCCGGTGAATTCTGAAACCCTTCCGGAGACCAAACACTATTATCCCATATATCAATCTTCACCTCTGGACCATTCTGGAGCTCCTCGTCATGTCTGTGATCTCATCCAGGGCTCCGAACAACATTTGGTCACCAACATACATAACTCATATAATACTATATCGTAAACGAATGTTTAAGCGTTCGGACCCTACGGGTTCGAGAACTATGTAGACAAGATCGAGACACCTCTCCGGTCAATAACCAATAGCGGAACCTAGATGCCCATATTGGCTCCTACATATTCTACGAAGATCTTTATCGGTTGAACCTTATGACAACATACGTAATTCCCTTTGTCCATAGGTATGTTACTTGCCCGAGATTCGATCGTCTGTATCTTCATACCTAGTTCAATCTCGTTACTGGCAAGTCTCTTTACTCGTTCCGTAATACATCATCTTGCAACTGACTCATTAGTCACTTTGCTTGCAAGGCTTCTTATGATGTGTATTACCAAGAGGGCCCAGAGATACCTCTCCGATACTCAGACTGACAAATCCTAACCTTGATCTATGCCAAATCAACAAACACCTTAGGAGATACATGTAGAGCATTTTTATGATCACCCAGTTATGTTGTGACATTTGATAGCACACAAGGAATTCCTCCGGTATCCGGGAGTTGCATAATCTCATAGTCGAAGGAATATGTATTTGACATGAAGAAAGCAATAGCAATAAAAATGAACGATCATTATCCTAAGCTAACAGATGGGTCTTGTCCATCACATCATTCTACTACTAATGTGCTCCCGTTATCAAATGACAACTCATGTCCATGGTTAGGAAACCTTAACCAACTTTGATCAACGAGCTAGTCTAGTAGAGGCATACTAGGGACACGGTGTTTGTTTATGTATTCACACATGTATTTAAGTTTCTGATCAATACAATTCTAGCATGAATAATAAACCTTTATCATTACTAAGGAAATATAAAATAACAACTTTATCATTGCCTCTAGGGCATATTTCCTTCAGAGACATCTCACAACATGGGAAGGTTGGATACTTGACTCAGAGCATTAACGAAATGTGAATATAACCAGGGAAATTCGTTGAGAGCTAGAATATCAACTATCAGTCCAGATCTCATGCCTCTAGCAGCTCATCCATAGTCTAGAGATGGTATCCTTGATACAAATCTGTCGCTGAATAGGAGCCAACCGGTGGTGATGTAAGCATGCAAGCTGGCAGCGGTAGTGAAAATCTAAAACAACCAAAAATCTCAAACCGAACGATAAATCTGGATTGGTCCATAAGAAGTGAACCACGTAAGGATCAGACATCCAATTATCATACTGTCTCAGTTATCATGTCATATAAATAAAACAAATAAAAGATATTAAAAAATAGGAGGATAAGTTATGGGCATTGACTAAGGCATTAGAAAGCATAAGATAAATTCCCGGGATAACTTGTTCTAACTTGTAGATGTCTTCATCACCTTGTACATAAAAAATTCTATGGGACCGGTATTTTCTCGCATCTAGTGAGCCCACCCTAGAGATGGCCACACGTCTTCTCACCAATCTCAAAGCATCTCTTCTTATCTGATGCGTTATTCCATGAGTTTCATATGTCCTTCTGACGGTGACCTCTTGATGACCCACAAGTATAGGGGATCTATCGTAGTCCTTTCGATAAGTAAGAGTGTCGAACCCAACGAGGAGCAGAAGGAAATGATAAGCGGTTTCCAGCAAGGTATTCTCTGCAAGTACTGAAATAAGTAGTAATAAATAGTTTTGTGATAGGATAATTTGTAACAAGCAACAAGTAACAAAAGTAAATAAAGTACAGCAAGGTGGCCCAATCCTTTTTGTAGCAAAGGCCAAGCCTGGATAAACTCTTATATAGAGAAAAGCGCCTCCCGAGGACACATGGGAATATCGTCAAGCTAGTTTTCATCACGTTCATATGATTCGTGTTCGGTACTTTGATAATTTGGTATGTGGGTGGACCGGTGCTTGGGTGTTGTCCTTACTTGGACAAGCATCCCACTTATGATTAACCTCTATTGCAAGCATCCTCAACTACAACAAAAGTATTAAGGTAAACCTAACCATAGCATGAAACATATGGATCCAAATCAGCCCCTTGCAAAGCAACGCATAAACTAGGGTTTAAGCTTCTGTCACTCTAGCAACCCATCATCTACTTATTACTTCCCAATGCCTTCCTCTAGGCCCAAATAATGGTGAAGTGTTATGTAGTCGACGTTCACATAACACCACTAGAGGAGAGACAACATACATCTCATCAAAATATCGAACGAATACCAAATTCACATGACTACTAATAGCAAGACTTCTCACATGTCCTCGGGACAAAATGTAACTACTCACAAAGCATATTCATGTTCATAATCAGAGGGGTATTAATATGCATATAGGATCTGAACATATGATCTTCCACCAAATAAACCAACTAGCATCAACTACAAGGAGTAATTAACACTACTAGCAACCTACTAGTACCAATCCCGGACTTGGAGACAAGAATTGGATACAAGAGATGAACTAGGGTTTTGAGAGGAGATGGTGCTGATAAAGATGTTGATGGAGATTGCCCTCTCCCAATGAGAGGAGCGTTGGTGATGACGATGGCAATGATTTCCCCCTCCCGGAGGGAAGTTTCCTTGGCAGAACAGCTCCGCCAGAGCCCTAGATTGGTTTCGCCAAGGTTCCGCCACGTGGCGGCGGAGTTTCGTCCGAGAAGATGGCTTATGATTTTTTCGTCGTTGAAAGACTTCATATAGCAGAAGATGGATATCGGAGGGCCACCAGGGGGCCCATGAGGTAGGGGGCGCGCCCAGGGGGGTAGGGCGTGCCCCCCACCCTCATGGGCAGGGTGTGGCCCCCCTAGTGAACTTCTTGCGCTCGGTATTTTTTATATATTCTAAAAACATCTTCCGTGAAGTTTCAGGACTTTTGGAGCTGTGCAGAATAGGTCTCTAATATTTGCTCCTTTTCTAGCCCAGAATCCGAGCTGCCGGCATTCTCCCTCTTTATGTAAACCTTGTAAAATAAGAGAGAATAGGCATAAGTATTGTGACATAATGTGTAATAACAGCCCATAATGCAATAAATATCGATATAAAAGCATGATGCAAAATGGACGTATCAACTCCCCCAAGCTTAGACCTCGCTTGTCCTCAAGCGAAAGCCAAAATCAAAAAATATGTCCACATGTTTAGAGATAGAGGTGTCGATAAAAGTAAAATACGGACATGAGGGCATCATGATCATTCTTAGAACAACAACTTACATAATTCTTGTGATATGATTTCTTATGCTAGAGTAATAATTCAATCACAATTTCAGGTATGAATCGTAAACATCATTGAAAACTAACAAACTATAATCTCAGTCATTGGAGCAATTGCAATTTATCATAACATAGGAAAGAGTCAATATATAAGAGCTTTTCAGCAAGTCCACATACTCAACTATCATATAGTCTTTCACAATTGCTGACACTCACGCAATACTTATGAGTATGGAGTTTTAATCGGACATAGAGAAAGATAGGGGCTTATAGTTTTGCCTCCCAACGTTTTACCTCAAGGGTAATGTCAACAATAATAGTTCATGAAAACTCACATCCAATTGGCCATATATACCAGGATCTTTCCAACATACTGTGCTTGCCAAAGGATAAAATGTAAAAAGGAAGGGTGAAGATCACCATGACTCTTATGCAAGGTAGGAGATGAAAGTAAAAGATAGGCCCTTCGCAGAGGGAAGCAAAGGTTGTCATGCACTCTTATGGTTGGATGCACAAAATCTTAATGCGAAAGAACGTCACTTTATATTGCCACTTGTGATATGGACCTTTATTATGCAGTCTATCGCTTTTATTTCTTCCATATCACACGATCGTATAAAGCTTATTTTCCCCCACACTAATAAGTCATACATATTTAGAGAGCAATTTTTATTACCTTGCACCGATGACAACTTACTTGAAGGATCTTATTCAATCCATAGGTAGGTATGGTGGACTCTCGTGGCAAAACTGGTTTAAGGGTATTTGGAAGCACAAGTAGTATCTCTACTTGGTGCGATGAATTTGGCTAGCATGAGGGGGAAAGGCAAGATCAACCATGTTGGATGATCCATGACAATATAATTTATCTCAGATGTAAGAAAGCATAACCCATTACGTTCTCTTCCTTATCCAACATCAACTCTTTAGCATGTCATATTTTAATGAGTGCTCACAATCATAAAAGATGTCCAAGATAGAATATTTATATGTGAAGACCTCTCTTTCTTTATTACTTCCTATTAATTGCAACGATGACCAAAACTATGTTTGTCAACTCTCAACAACTTTTATTCATCATACTTTTTCTATGTGGGTTCATTACCCTCCATAAGATCCATATGATCTCTTTGTTTCTTTTTATTCTTTCTCTTTTCTTTTATTCACTCAAGATCATGGCAAAATAATCAAGCCCTTGACTCAACACTAATCTTTATTATATATAGCTCACGGACTCGATTACATATAAGGATCATAAAGAAAAACTCAAAACTAGATCATGCCATAAACTTTATTCTACTAGATCAAGATATTACCAAAAGGATTGAACTAAGAAAAATGGTAAAGATAAAAGTGATGGTGATACGATACTGGGGCACTCCCCCAAGCTTGGTAGTTGCCAAGGGGAGTGCCCATACCAGATACTCAATTCTTCTTTGTTGGTGGAGAAGGTGATGGTTTTGTTGATGGCGTAGGCTTTTCGTCCTTCTTCCAAGGCATAGGCTCACCATCATAGAAGGATGATCGAGTCTCCTGAAACCTCAAATCTGCAGCCAAACTCATCCTCTTGAATCTATATTCATACTCACAATTTTGATTTTGCGGGTCATAGATCTGGGCTTGGAGGTGCTCGATTTTCTCATGAAGCTTGAAGATGGCCTCCCCAATGTCCTTGACGTCCAGCTTGTGGTTGTTGGTGAACTCCGTGATCATAATGTGATTGGAATCGAGTCCACGCTCCACCATCTCCTGACACCTGAAAACTTCTTGATCCAATGCCTCGAGCCTTGCCTCCGTGCTTCCGGTCTTCCTTGGTCCCTCAACATCGCGGATGTGCAACAACCCCTCACGCATCTCAATGGTTTGAGGGTGTTGCAGCACTTCCGCGAGGTAGGGGTTGATGACCTTCTCGAAGAACTAGTCCTTGGGGGCACTTGAAGACGACATGATGACCTGGATCTGTCAGAAAAACAGCTCGAAACAAAGACATGAGATTTTGCGTGATACGGGAGTCAAAACCTTCGGGAGATTATATAATGAATTTTTACCGACCAAAATACGTGTCGTGTACGAAAACAGAGTCCGGAGAGCGCACGAGGTGCCCACGAGGTAGGGGGTGCGCCCAGTAGGGTAGGGTGCGCCCTCCACCCTCGTGGAGGCCTCGTGTCCTTCCCGGACTGCTTCTTATTTTCCTATTTTTCTAAATATTCCAAAAACGGAGAAATATTGCCTTAAAAACTGTTTTGGAGTTGGTTTACTTACCATACCACATACATATTCCTTTTCGGAGTCTGAAGCGTTCCGGAAAGTGTCCCTTATGTATTCCTCCAAGGTTACGGTTTCAACAACATTTGTTTCAACATTTATGGGATTACCTGATATATCATGTTTGATTCTTTGACCATTCACCACCTTCGGATTTTTGCCTTCGAAGTTGTTGGTTTTTATGGCACCTAAACGATAAACCTCCTCGATAACGTAAGGACCTTCCCATTTAGAGAGAAGTTTTCCTGCAAAAAATCTTAAACGAGAGTTGTATAGCAATACATAATCACCTACATTAAACTCACGCTTTTGTATCCTTTTATCATGCCATCTTTTAACTTTTTCTTTAAAACAACTTGGCATTTTCGTAGGCTTGGGTTCTCCATTCATTGAGTGAGCTAATATCAAATAACCTCTTCTCACCGGCAAGTTTAAAATCATAATTGAGCTCTTTAATAGCCCAATATGCCTTGTGTTTTAGTTCAAGAGGTAAGTGACATGCTTTTCCATAGACCATTTTATACCGAGACATACCCATAGGATTTTTATATGCAGTTCTATAGGCCCATAATGCATCATCAAGTTTCTTGGACCAATTCTTTCTAGACCTATTAATAGTCTTTTGCAAAATTAATTTGAGCTCTCTATTACTCAATTCTACTTGACCACTAGACTGAGGGTGATAAGGAGATGCAATTCTATGATTAACATCATACTTAGCAAGCATTTTACGGAAATCACCATGAATAAAATGTGAACCACCATCAGTCACTAAATATCTAGGGACTCCAAATCTTGGAAAAATAACTTCTTTAAACATTTTAATAGAAGTGTTATGATCAGCACTACTAGTTGGAATAGCTTCTACCCACTTAGTAACGTAATCAAGAGCAACTGAAATATGTGTATATCCATTAGAGGCAGGAAAAGGTCCCATATAGTCAAAGCCCCAAACATCAAATGGTTCAATAACGAGTGAATAATTCATAGGCATTTCTTGACGTCTACTAATATTACCAATTCTTTGACATTCATCACAAGATAAGACAAACTTACGGGCATCTTTGAAGAGAGTAGGCCAATAAAAACCAGATTGCAATACCTTATGTGCAGTTCTATCTCCAACATGGTGACCTCCATAAGCTTCGGAGTGACACTTGCGTAGGATTTGTTCTTGTTCATGCTCAGGTACACAACGTCTAATAACACCATCTACTCCTTCTTTATAAAGATGTGGGTCATCCCAAAAGTAATGTCTCAAATCATAGAAGAACTTTTTCTTTTGCTGGTATGTGAAACTAGGTGGTATAAATTTGGCAACAATGTAATTAGCATAATCAGCATACCATGGAGCAGTATGAGAAGCATTTATGACATTTAATTGCTCATCAGGAAAGCTATCATCAATAGGTAGTGGGTCATCAAGCACATTTTCTAACCTAGACAAGTTGTCTGCAACGGGGTTCTCCGCTCCCTTTCTATCAACAATATGTAAGTCAAATTCTTGTAGCAAGAGAACCCATCTAATAAGTCTAGGTTTAGCATCTTTCTTGTACATAAGATATTTAATAGCAGCATGATCAGTGTGAATAGTTACTTTAGAATCAACAATATAAGTCTAAACTTATCACAAGCAAATACAACTGCTAAGAATTCTTTTTCAGTAGTAGCATAATTTCTTTGAGCATTGTCTAGGGTTTTACTAGCATATTGAATAACGTTTAATTTATTATCAACTCTTTGCCCTAGAACAGCACCTACAGCATAATCACTAGCATCACACATAATTTCAAAGGGTAAATTCCAATCAGGTGGCTGAATAATAGGTGCAGAGATCAATACTTTCTTAAGTATTTCAAATGCTTCTACACAACCATCATCAAAGACAAATGGTACATCTTTTTGTAATAAATTAGTCAGAGGCCGAGAAATTTTTGAGAAGTCCTTAATGTACCTCCTATAAAATCTGACGTGACCAAGGAAACTTCTTATACCTTTGATGTCCTTAGGGCATGGCATCTTTTCAATAGCATCAACCTTGGCTTTATCAACCTCAATACCTCTTTCAAAAACTTTATGCCCCAAGACAATACCTTCATTAACCATAAAGTTGCACTTTTCCCAATTCAAGACAAGATTAGTTTCTTCACATCTCTGCAAAACTCGATCAAGGTTGCTCAAGCAATCATCAAAAGACGATCCATAGACGGAGAAATCGTCCATGAAAACCTCACAAATCTTTTCACAAAAGTCAGAGAATATAGCCATCATGCATCTTTGAAAGGTAGCAGGTGTGTTACATAAACCAAAAGGCATATGTCTATAAGCAAAAGTACCAAAAGGACAAGTAAAAGTAGTCTTTGATTGATCCTTGGCTGACACAGGTATTTGAGAGAAACCAGAATAACCATCTAGAAAGCAAAAATGTGTATGTTTGGATAATCTTTCTAGCATTTGATCGATAAAAGGTAAGGGATAATGATCCTTTTTAGTGGCCCTATTTAATTTGCAGAAATCAATTACCATCCTATAACCTGTAATAATTATTTGAGGAATCAATTCATCTTTATCATTAGGAACGACAGTAATACCCCCCTTCTTAGGGACACAATGGACAGGACTTATCCACTGACTATCAACAACGGGATAGATTATACCTGCCTCAAGGAGTTTTAGTATTTCCTTTCTTATCACTTTTTTCATTTTAGGATTCAGCCGTCATTGATGATCACGAACTGGTTTAGCATCTTCTTCCAAATTTATTTTATGTTGACATAGAGTGGGACTAATGCCCTTAAGATCATCAAGAGTATACCCAATAGCAGCACGGTGCTTCTTCAGAGTTTTCAATAATCTCTCTTCCTCATGCTCTGAAAGGTTAGCACTAATAATAATAGGATATATCTTTTTCTCATCAAGATAAGCATATTTAAGAGTATCAGACAACGTTTAAGCTCAAACACGGGATCACCCTTGGGTGGAGGAGGATCCCCTAGGATTTCAACAGGCAAATTGTGTTTCAGAATAGGTTCCCATTTAAAGAATACTTCATCTATTTCCCTTCTTTCATTCATAAACATATCATTTTTATGGTCTAGCAAATATTGTTCTAAAGGATCACTAGGAGGTACGGCAATAGAAGCAAGACCAATAATTTCATCCTTACTAGGTAATTCTTCTTCACGGTGTTGTCTACTAAATTTAGAGAAATTAAATTCATGAGACATATCATCTAAGCCGATAGTAACAACATTCTTTTTGCAATCTATCTTAGCATTAACAGTGTTTAGGAAGGGTCTACCAAATATAATGGGACAAAAGCTATCTTGTGGGGAACCAAGAACAAGAAAATCAGCAGGATATTTAGTTTTCCCACACAAGACTTCAACATCTCTAACAATTCCCATTAGTGAAATAGTATCTCTATTGGCAAGTTTAATTGTGACATCAATATCTTCTATCTCAGCAGGTGTGACGCCCGGGTAATTAAGCTACAGTGATCCTCTCCTAATGATGCCACGTCACCTCATTTATAGTTGCTAATCTCGAGTTAGTTCGAAAACGGTTCAACTTCAAATTCAAAAAAAAAACAGGCAAACAATAAAAGTTTTCAAATATTAAAACTAAAATGTTCTCAGTGAACCAAATATTGCATAGATAATTATGGTGGAAAAACCACACATTTATAAAATGTTTAAATACTATGAGATGAATAAAACAGTCAAAAATGATTATTTAACCTTTTTTATTTATTTAATAAAATGTTAAACTAAGTTATTTGGGGTCTAGACTTTTTGTGACTATGGGCTAAGTTGTAATACTAATTTAGATACTAAGTGTATATTTTACTAAATTAAAATGCAACTAAAATAAAGAAAGAAAGAAATAATAAAAGAAAACAGAAAACAAACAAAAGGAAGGAAAGGAAAAGAGAGAAAGCCCCCCCCCCACTGGGCTTCGGCCCAGCAGGCCGGCCCGTTCGGCCACCGGCCCAACCGGCCACACCCCTCACTCCCATAACCCCCACCCCTGGTCAAACCCTAACCCAACCACCCGCACTCCCCCCCCACGTCGTTCCCACCCCCTCCCGATCCAGATTGCATCGGGGACGAAACACCCACGCCCCCCTCATCTCCTCCCTCTCACCCGATCCAGACCGGATTGGGCCGACCCCATCGCCGCCACCCGAACACGCCACCCCGTCGCCGCCCCGGCGCACGTCCCCATCGCCAACCCCCGCCGCCTCGCCGGACCGCCTCGCCTCCTCCCCGATGTGCTCCACCGACCCCGACGCCACCCCGAACCGCCGGCGCCGAGCGCCATCCACCCGGAGCTCCCCCGTCGCCGCCTGTAGTCTTCGTCCTCCTCCGCGACCCCCCACTGCCACTCCCCTACACTACTCGGTGAGGGTCATGCCCTCTTCTCTCTCCCCTGTCCCGCGCACTCTACGGCGTCGTCGCCCCCCCTGCAGCTCTCGACCACGCCCCGCGTCTTCCCGTAGCCGCCATCGCGCCCTGACCGCGGGGTGGCCACACCCAGCGTGCGTGCCCGGCCCGCGCCTGCCGCCTACTGATCTCGCCGGCCCCGCCCCTCTCGTGCTCACCCCCGCGTGCTCGTCGATGCCCTGCTCCTCTGCTCACACGCCACCACGCTCGCCAGCTTCCGCGCGCGCCGCACTACCGCGCCTCGCCGTGTCCTCCCTGCAGCCGCTGCTGCTCGCCTTAGCCTCGCCCCTCCGCCCCTGACCACTGCTCCATCGCGCGACCCCGCCACCACCTCCATCGTTGTAGCTTGCGCGCGCCGCCGCATGCCTCACCTCCGACGCCTCACCTGGCCGGCGTCTTGCCGCCGTCCCCCAGCCGCCCCGTTGGCCACGCCCGGGCCAGCGCCCGCACACTCACGGGGCTCCGCCCGGAACGCCCCAACGCCCGTGCGCCCATTATGCCCCCCTAGGGCCAATGACACATGGGGCCCAGCCCCCCCAGAACGAAATTAAAAAAAAGAGGACTTAAAAGAATTAAAAAATAAATAATAATTAAGACAATTAATTAATTAATTAATTAACTTAATTAGTTCTGATTAGATTAACTAATTATGATTAATTAACCTAATAACTAATCAACTACTGTTAAATTAACTAAACAGTCTATGACCAGTGGGACCCACCTGTCAGGTTGACCAGGTCAACCGCTGACGTCATGCTGACGTCATGATGACGTCAGCAAACACTATTCTGGATAATGTTGATTTAATTAATTAAATAAATCCTAAAAATGATTTAAATCTTTAGAAAATCATATCTTTTAATCCGTAATTCGGATGAAAATACTTTATACATGAAAGTTGCTCAGAACGACGAGACGAATTCGGATACGCAATCCGTTCGTCCGTCACACGTCCCTAGCATAGCGAACACGCAACTTTCCCTCTCCGGTTCATCTGCCCGAAAACGCGAAACAATGGGAATACTTTCCCGGATGTTTCCCCCCTTCGCCGGTATCGCCTATCCCTACGTTAGGTCACCCCTAGCACAACGTATTGTCGCGTCTTGCTTTGTGTTTCATTTGATTGCTCTATTATTTATTGTGTTCCCCCTCCGTTACTCCTTTCCGGTAGACTCCGAGACCGATGCCGATGTCCGTGTGTTCGACTACATCGAAGATGACCTCTCTCTTGCCAGAGCAACCAGGCAAGCCCCCCCTTTGATCACCAGATATCGCCTACTCTTTTCTCTATACTGCTTGCATTAGAGTAGTGTAGCATGTTACTGCTTTCCGTTATTCCTATCCTGATGCATAGCCTGTCCTTGCTACTACTGTTGTTACCATTACCTGCTATCCTACTGCTTAGTATAGGATGCTAGTGTTCCATCAGTGGCCCTACACTCTTGTCCGTCTGCCATGCTATACTACTGGGCCGTGATCACTTCGGGAGGTGATCACGGGCATATACGATATACTTTACACAGTTACATTACCTGTGATACTGTTCGGAGATGGGGGCTGAAGGGGCAGGTGGCTCCATCCCGGTAGAGGTGGGCCTGGGTTCCCGACGGCCCCCGACTGTTACTTTGAGGCGGAGCGACAGGGCAGGTTGAGACCACCTAGGAGAGAGGTGGGCCTGGCCCTGGTCGGCGTTCGCGGATACTTAACACGTTTAACGAGATCTTGGTATTTGATCTGAGTCTGGCTACTGGCCTATACGCACTAACCATCTACACGGGGACGGTTATGGGCACTCGACGTCGTGGTATCAGCCGAAGCCTTCGTGACGTCAGCAACGGAGCGGCGCGCGCTGGATTGGACTGGAACGCCTACTAGGCTAGGTCTGCTTCCGGCCGCCCACGCAACGTGCAGGTGTGCTAAGGGCGATGGGCCCAGACCCCTGGGCGCTTAGGTTTAGACCGGCGTGCTGACCTCTCTGTTGGTCTAGGTGGGGCTGCGACGTGTTGATCTTTCGAGGCCGGGCATGACCCAGGAAAGTGTGTCCGACCAAATGGGATCGAGCGTGTTGGGTTATGTGGTGCACCCCTGCAGGGAAGTTAATCTATTCGAATAGCCGTGATCTTCGATAACAGGACGACTTGGAGTTGTACCTTGACCTTATGACAACTAGAACCGGATACTTAATAAAACACACCCTTCCAAGTGCCAGATACAACCGGTGGTCGCTCTCTCACAGGGCGACGAGGGGAGGATCATCGGTTAGGATTATGCTATGCGATGCTACTTGGAGGACTTCAGTCTACCATCTTCTACATGCTGCAAGACGGAGGCTGCCAGAAGCGTAGTCTTCGAAAGGACTAGCTATCCCCCCCTTATTCCGGCTTTCTGCAGTTCAGTCCACATATGATTCCCTTAATCCATTTGATACCAATGCATACATATGTAGTATAGCTCCTTGCTTGCGAGTACTTTGGATGAGTACTCACGGTTGCTTTCTCCCTCTTTTCCCCCTATCCCTTCTATCTGGTTGTCGCAACCAGATGTTGGAGCCCAGGAGCCAGACGCCATCTTCGACGACGACTCCTACTACACCGGAGGTGCCTACTACTACGTGATGCCCGCTGACGACGACCAGGAGTAGTTAGGAGGATCCCAGGCAGGAGGCATGCGCCTCTTTCGATCTGTATCCCAGTTTGTGCTAGCCTTCTTAAGGCAAACTTGTTTAACTTATGTCTGTACTCAGATATTGTTACTTCCGCTGACTCGTCTATGATCGAGCTCTTGTATTCGAGCCCTCGAGGCCCCTGGCTTGTAATATGATGCTTGTATGACTTATTTTATTTGTAGAGTTGTGTTGTGATATCTTCCCGTGAGTCCCTGATCTTGATCGTACACGTTTGCGTGTATGATTAGTGTACGATTAAATCGGGGCCGTCACAGCAGGTGCAATATCATGCATAATTTCTTTGTATAAGTCGTAAGGTATTGCACTAGCACTAGCACCCATATCACATAAGCCATGATAACAATGATCTCCTATTTTAACAGAAATAACAGGCATGCCTACCACAGGTCTGTTTTTATCTTTAGCACAAGGTTTAGCAATTCTAGCAACCTCATCAATATTATCAGACAAAAGATCTTTAACAGTAGCAATATCAGGTTCAACTTTAATTTTCTCAGAAGGTGTATAATTTTAATGTTTCTTTTACGAACCACAGTTGAAGCTTTAGAATGATCCTTTATCCTAACAAGGAAAGGTGGTTTCTCAACATAAGAAGTAGGAACAATAGGATCATTATAAGTGATAGTCTTTTCTTTAACTTTAATAGGTGCAGCTACTTTTACTTCTATGGGAGGATGATATTTAAACCACTTCTCCTTGGGGAGATCAACATAAGTAGCAAAAGATTCACAGAAAGAAGCTACTATCTCAGAGTCAAGTCCATATTTAGTGCTAAATTTATGGAAAACATCGGTAGCCATAAAATATTTAACACAATCAAACTTAGGTGTCATACCTGACTCCTTACCTTCGTCGAGGTCCCAATCTTCAGAGTTGCGTTTAATTCTTTCCAATAAATCCCATTTGAATTCAATAGTCTTCGTCATAAAAGATCCAGCACAAGAAGTATCGAGCATGGTGCGATTGTTATCAGAAAGCCGATCATATAAGTTTTGAATAATCATCTCTCTTGAGAGCTCATGATTGGGGCATGAATATAACATTGATTTAAGCCTCCCCCAAACTTGAGCGATGCTTTCTCCTTCGCGAGGCCAAAAATTATATATATAATTGCGATCACAATGAACAAGATGCATAGGATAAAACTTCTGATGAAATTCCAATTTCAATCGTTTGTAGTTCCATGACCCCGTATCATCACATAGCCTATACCATGCCAATGCATCTTCCTTCAAAGATAAAGGGAAGACCTTCTTCTTAACAACATCTCCGGGTACACCTGCAAGCTTAAATAATCCACAAACTTCATCCACATATATTAGGTGCTCATCAGGATGCATTGTTCCGTCTCCTGCAAAAGGATTATCTAGCAGTTTTTCTATCATACCGAAGGGATCTCAAAGCAGACATTTTCTTTTTTTTGAAAGTGAAAGAAAATTTCATTTTCATTTTCATTTTTAGTAGGTTCAGTAGGTTGAGGAGCAACTCTTTGCTCTACTGGTCGGGGTGAAGATACCCCGAACAAGCCCCTCAGAGGATTACTTTCCATAGTAATAAGTGACAGTAAATTTCAGCACACTATATAAATTTTCCTTACCATTCCACCTACCAAAGGTGCTTCACTCCCCGGCAACGGCGCCAGAAAAGAGTCTTGATGACCCACAAGTATAGGGGATCTATCGTAGTCCTTTCGATAAATAAGAGTGTCGAACCCAACGAGGAGCAGAAGGAAATGATAAGCAGTTTCCAGCAAGGTATTCTCTGCAAGTACTGAAATAAGTTGTAATAGATAGTTTTGTGATAGGATAATTTGTAACGAGCAACAAGTAACAAAAGTAGATAATATGCAGCAAGGTGGCCCAATCCTTTTTGTAGCAAAGGACAAGCCTGGACAAACTCTTATATAGAGAAAAGTGCTCCCGAGGACACATGGGAATATCGTCAAGCTAGTTTTCATCACGTTCATGTGATTCGCGTTCGTTACTTTGATAATTTGGTATGTGGGTGGACCGGTGCTTGGGTGTTGTCCTTACTTGGACAAGCATCCCACTTATGATTAATCTCTATTGCAAGCATCCGCAACTACAACAAAAGTATTAAGGTAAACCTAACCATAGCATGAAACATATGGATCCAAATCAGCCCCTTACGAAGCAACGCATAAACTAGGGTTTGAGCTTCTGTCACTCTAGCAACCCATCATCCACTTATTACTTCCCAATGCTTTCCCCTAGGCCCAAATAATGGTGAAGTGTCATGTAGTCGACGTTCACATAATACCACTTGAGGATAGACAACATACATCTCATCAAAATATCAAATGAATACCAAATTCACATGATTACTTATAACAAGACTTCTCCCATGTCCTCAGGAACAAACGTAACTACTCACAAAGCATATTCATAGTCATAATCAGATGATTATTAATTATCATATATGATCTGAACATATGATCTTCCACCAAATAAACCAACTAGCATCAACTACAAGGAGTAATTAACACTACTAGCAACCTACTAGTACCAATCCCGGACTTGGAGACAAGAATTGGATACAAGACATGAACTAGGGTTTTGAGAGGAGATGGTGCTGATGAATATGTTGATGGAGATTGCCCTCTCCCGATGAGAGGAGCATTGGTGATGACGATGGCGATGATTTCCCCCTCCCGGAGGGAAGTTTCCCCGGCAGAACAGCTCCGCCAGAGCCCTAGATTGGTTCCGCCAAAGTTCCGCCTCGTGGCGGCAGAGTTTCGTCCGAGAAGATGGCTTATGATTTTTTCCTTATCGAAAGACTTCATATAGCAGAAGATGGCCATCGGAGGGCCACCAGGGGGCCCACGAGGTAGGGGGCGCGCCCAGGGGGTAGGGCGCGCCTTGCACCCTCGTGGGTAGGGTGTGGCCCCCCTGGTGAACTTCTTGCGCTCAATATTTTTTATATATTCTGAAAACATCTTCCGTGAAGTTTCAGGGCTTTTGGAGCTGTACAGAATAGGTCTCTAATATTTGCTCCTTTTCCATCCCAGAATCCCAGCTGCCGGCATTCTCCCTCTTTATGTAAACCTTGTAAAATAAGAGAGAATAGGCATAAGTATTGTGACATAATGTGTAATAACAGCCCATAATGCAATAAATATCGATATAAAAGCATGATGCAAAATGGACGTATCACCTCTCGGCTTTTGATAACCCACAAGTATAGGGGGTCAATTGTAGCCTCTTTCGATAAGTAAGAGTGTCGAACCCAACGAGGAGCTAAAGGTAGAACAAATATTCGCTCAAGTTCTATCGACCACCGATACAACTCTACGCACGCTCAACATTTGCTTTACCTAGAACAAGTATAAAACTATAAGTACTTTGTAGGTGTTTTTGGATAGGTTTGCAAGATAATAAAGAGCACATAAATAAAAGCTAGGGGCTGTTTAGATAAAGAAGCAATAAAGTTAGTATATCGAGTGTGGAAAAGTGGTGGTAGGAGTTGCGAAATTGTCCCTAAGCAATTGACTACTTTACTAGACCGATAGGACAACGAAAATCTACTCACACATCATAGGATGGCAACACATCATTGGATAATAATATGAAGCATAAAGCACCATGTTCAAGTAGAGGGTACAGCGGGTTGCGGGAGAGTGTACCACTGTAGATAGAGGGGGGAAGGTGATGGAGATGTTGGTGAAGATGGCAGAGGTGTTGGTGTAGATTGCGGTGATGATGATGGCCCCCGACGGCGTTCTGGCGCCACCGGAAGCGAGGGGGAGAGAGCCCCCCTTCCTTCTTATTTTTCCTTGACCTTCTCCCTAGATGGGAGAAGGGTTTCCCCTCTGGTCCATGGCCTCCATGGAGGCGGAGGGGCGAGAGCCCCTCCGAGATTGGATCTGTCTCTCTGTCTCTCTCTGTTTCTGCGTTCCCAGATTCTGCCCTTTCACCGTTTCTTATATTCCCGGAGATCCGTAACTCCGATTGGGCTGAAATTTTAACACGATCTCTATCCGGATATTAGCTTTATTGCGGTGAAAGAAGGGCACCAGCCGCCTTACGGGGTGGCACGAGGGTCAGGGGCGCGCCCCCCTGCCTCGTGGGCCCCTCGAGCATCGTCTCGCGTTGATTTCACTTCCCAAAATTCACATATATTCCAAAAAAATCTCCTTCAGTTTTTATCCCGTTTGGACACCGTTTGATATGGATTTTCCACGAAACAAAAAACATGCAACAAACAGGAACTGACACTGAGCACTGGATCAATATGTTAGTCCCAAAAATAGTATAAAAAGTTGCCAAAAGTATATGAAAGTTGTATAATATTGACATGGAACAATCAAAAAATATAGATACGACGGAGACGTATCAGCTTTCCTTCACCGGAATTAGCCGAGTAGGACTTCTTTTCCTTATCTAGAGGGCACAATATGCTTTGGCTTCTTTTCTCGAAGTAACAATATACACATATATAGTTAGCTCGAAACTTGTGATGCACGCGTTTTCTACAGTTGAGCGGGAACGAGAGTGGTGGCTTGTGGTGCGCAACAGTTGCATACCATACAATGCACTGCCAATTAGCCATAGGCGTGGTCGACCACTGGTCTTCCAAAGTGGATCACAAGTACAGATCAAACTTGGATTTGAAATTAACTAGGCAAGTACAAGTCGAATCCAACTAATTCATTTATTTTCTTTCCTTCTCTTCTTCAATTTCCCTTACTACTCCCCAGCCTAGCACCCAGCTACAGCCGATGATCCTCCTAGGTGTGGTGTGGAGCGTTCAAAGGAGATTGAGGCAATTCGGAGAAGAAGCCACCAGGGAAGAAGAGATGATTTGGGATTGGTGATTACACGTGGCCTCCTCTAGGGTAGGTCTAACAGATGGGAGAAAAGACTAGTAACATATAAAAATATTCCCCACCTTCTACCACGTATTCATAATAGTGACCAAAATCGCAAGTTAATAGAAAAATTAAAGGGTTAATCCTTTCTTTATCAAAACCATATTATTGTGAAAGCCAAATGGCTGAACACAAGCCCTTAGGAAAAAAGAGAGGATGAACCCAAAAAGCGAGCGAGCGCGCGCGTATGTGTGTGTGTGTGTTGAGGCCTGGTTCACACATGTCAACTTGGGGCTCCAGTGCATCTGACTTCGGGTCCTCAGTCCACCTTACAGATTAAACTCATCTTTGCTTGTCCTCTTCCTCGCCGACGTATGGCGATGCTGCCACCGTCGTCACCGATAGACGTGCCTCTGCGGCTATCGCTTCTCCCAGTGGACACCATCTTGGAGATATTGTCCCGCGTGGGCGAAGCTACCATCATCGGCCACTGCGCATCCACTTGCAAAGCGTGGCTCCACCTCATCCTGGAGCCGTCCTTCTTCTCCTGCCGTCAGGCCGGGCGCCCCGACCCCTTTAATCTCGATGTAAGCGTGCAAGCTGGCAGTGGTAGTGGAAATCTGAACGAGTCAAAAAATCTCACACAGAATGCTAAGTCTGGATTGGTCCATAAGAAGTGAACCACGCTAGGATGCAGACATCTAGTTATCATAATGTCTTGGTTTATCAAGTCATGTAAAGAAAACAAAGAAAATATATTTTTAAAACACGAAGATAAGTTACGAACATTGAGTAAGCCATTACAAAGCATAAGATGAATTCCCAGTATAACTTGTTTTGACTTGTAGCTTTCTTCCATCATCACCTCCCACCGAAAAAAAATCCTATAAGACTGGGTCTTTTCTCCCATGTGGTGAGACCCACCCTAGAGGAGGCCACACTTCTTTTTACCAATCCCAAAGCATCTCTTCTTGCGTTATTTCATGAGTTTCATATTTCTTTCTGATGACAGACCTCTCGTCTATCCTTCATCGGAATCAGCCAACTAAGACTTCCTTTCCTTATCTAGATGGGCACGACGAACTGCTTTGGTTTCTTTGTAGGAAGTAGCCATATACACGTATATAAGTAGCTCAGAACTTATGATGCATGTTCTCTACAGCTGAGCGAGAACGAGAGGGGCGGCGTGTGGTGCGCAACAGCTGCATACCATCCAATGTGCTGACAATCAGCTAGGGGTGAGGAAAAGCACCCGCCTTCCTCACAAGTTACAGATCGAACTTGGATTTGAAATTAACTAGACAAGTACAAGTCGAATCCAACTAATACTTTTATTTTGTTGCTTCCCTTCTTTAATTTCCCTTACTACTCCCCGGCGTGGCACCCAGCTATAGTCGGCGATCCTGCTAGACATGGTGTGGAGCATTCAACAGAGATTGAGAAAATTTGGAGAAGAAGACGTCATGGAAGAAGAGATGATTTGGGACTGGTGATCACTCGTGGCCTCCTCTAGGGTTGGTCTAGACAGATGGGAGAAAAAACCGATCTTATGATTTTTTTTCCCTCACCTTCTACTACTGATTCACAATATTGACCAAAACAACAAGTTAGTCTGCAAAAAGGGCTAATCTTTTTTTATCAAAACCATATTATTGCGCAAGGCCCAATGGATGAACACAGGCCCTGAGGAAACAAGAGAGGATGAACCCAAAAGCGCGAGGGTGTGTGTGTTGAGGCCTGGTTCACGCCTGGCAATTTGGGGCTCCAGTGCATCTGACTTCGGTTCCTCGGCCCACCCTGCAGAATTCGACTCATCTCAGCTTCTCCTCTTCTCGTCGGCGCATGGCGCCGCCGCCGCCGCCGCCGATAGACGCGCCTCTGCGGCTGCCGCCTCTCCCGGCGGACACCATCTTGGAGATCTTGTCCCGCGTGGGCGACGCTACCGCCGTCGTCCGCTGCGCAGCCACCTGCAAAGCATGGCGCCGCCTCATCCTGGAACCGTCCTTCCTCTCCCGCCGTCGCGCCGGGCGCTCCGACCCCTCCCCTCTCCTCGGCTTCTTCTTCCTGGACACATCCCAGAAGCTGCCCCGTCGCCGCCTCTACCTCCGCCGCCCCACGCGCTTCCTCCCCCTCGGCCCCTCTCAGTCGCAGGCAACCGCCCTCCCCCTGTCCCACTTCTTGCCGAAGCCGGACGCGGCCGGCCTCAGCGGGTTCGCCCCCGTCGCGTCAGGCGCCGGCGGGCTCCTTGCCCTCCGCCGTTCCCCGGCCAGCTCGTGCGACCCCGTCAGGATCTGCGTCTGCGACCCCGTGGCAGGGACCTCCACCTTCCTCCCCCCTCTCCCGCCCACAACATCCCCCGAGAACATCGTCTTTCTCGACGCCGACGGCTCCTCGTTCCGCCTGCTTGCGGTGATGAACCGACCAATGGGGATCCGCCTGCGCGTCTTCTCCTCCCAGACCGGGCAGTGGGGCACGGCTGTGACGGCCCCACTTCCTGATAAGATGGTGATCCACCTCTGCTCCCGTGCCGTCGTCCACCGTGGTGCCGTCCACTGGATATGCGGCACCCGTGCCCTCCCGAATGCGGTGCACGCACTGGCCGTTCGCCCCGGCCAGGCCGATGTCTCGGTGTGCCGATTCGACCTTCCGCTGCGCGCAGGCATTCACCGCCTGAACCACGCCGCAGAAGCCGTTCGCCTGTTCAGTTCAGCTCAGGGGTGTCTCTCCTTGGTTCTTCTGGATGAACCTGTGATCTCCGTCTGGAACTTCAAAGACAATGGCGCTGATGGCAGGCCCTGGGAGCTTCACAAGACGGTACATCTGCCGTCGGTGTTGCCGTCGACAATCTCTGATCCTTCTGCAGGGTGGAGGCTCTCTGTCGTAGCATCGTGCGATCAGAGTGGCTCCTTGTTCTTGCGTGCTGTGGGCGAGGGCGGCCTTTTTGTGCTCAACCTGGAGACGGAGGTGATGTCGAGGGTACGCAACGACCACTGCGCCAAGTTCCTGTGCCTGTATGTGGCGAATCTGAGTTCTTGCCTGGGAGCCATGAAGAATTTCTGATGTTGGACTCAAAATTCAGGTTTCTGAACACACTAGCTTAATGCATATTAAGAGATGAGTATTCAGTTCTGTTTCGATGTATTCTACAGGTTTACTCTTATCTGTGATGTATCACCTGTTTATTTTCACATCTGGAGGCTTCATACTGATTTAAGTTTCAGTTTATTGTATGCGGCTTGCTTATTGTAGTCTTCATTTCTAATAATCAGTGTCCTCTACTGCTAAACTTGAATTTGGATATGATTACAGTTTGTATGTCCAGTGGGGTTCTATAATGTGAAACTGAAAGAAACAGGATTAAATTGCGCTTATTTTCTTCGATTCACTATGCCAATAATGCAATTTGCTGTTTCTTGGAAGGCAAGATTATAGTTATCTAAGCCAATGTGAACAATAGGAGAAATTTTATTGCTTTGCATTCTGAGGTGACAACTCTTGTGATCAGGTAGTAAAAGAAAAAAGAACACATAATAATGGGAATTTGCCAGATTATATGATTACTAGAGCTGACAGTTACATCATGTCTGAGAGTTAGTATGACACAATATACGTTCCATCATGTCTGGGAGTTAGTACTGTATACACAATATATGTGCACACAGTTCTCTACTGTATATCTAGATAAGCCAGTCCTCACTACTAGATTTCTCTGCACATGTGTGCTTCCATATTGTAAATAGCCAGACATCATCGTGAGTTGTATACGTCATGCAGTAGATATTTCCATACTGTAAAGTTCAATTAGAAATCTGTGGAGTTGATTTTGATGTCTCTAATTTGTTCAGAAATGGGAATTTTAATTTTTAACGAACATGCAAAGTATGATTGTGAAGCTGAGGTCAAAACCGAAGCCCTGAAAATAACAATATCATTCTCTCATATTAGTAATGTCTCGATATTCTATAAGCAAAATATCAGCCTTAAAAGCTAATTTTTTAACAGAAAAGTAAAAAAATGCAAAATTGATTTGACTGGACCACAACCATATGCACTAAGAGCTTCTTGTATTTATGTTTTTTTTACTTTTCTGTAATTTTTACTAATCTTCTAGTATTAATTAGCGTACTGATTTTATTATTGTTTCATTTTAAATTTCAAAATGTATATTCCCTTATTCAAGTTAACTGTGAAGAACAAACTCAACTGATTTTTTCATTAAGAAATTGTATCCTTTTTGTAACCCTAACTGTAGTACCTAAATCTTCAATAACCTTATTGACTCACCAAAAATGTTGATCCAGAGTTCTCCCTCCTTCTGGTCCGGCCAGATGAGAAGAACATACATGAACGAGTTCGGAGGAACATTTGTATGATTGTAATCTTACAAGAACTCCAAATTAGCAGTTTGTTTTATATAAGTAATTTTTTTTGTCAAGTTTGACCAAATTTAGAAATAAATATCAACATTACAATGCTAAATCAATACCATCAGATCCAAGTTGAAACATATTTCGTATTACATTTTATTTGATATTGTAGATGTTGATATTTTTAAATACAAGTTTAGTCAAATTTTATAAAAGTTTGGCCCTTTAAACGTCTTGCTAATGCCAAATCGCACTTGTATGCACTTGTGCCATCTTGTGGTTTGTTGTCACATGGCGTAACTCATCTCGCTGGAGCTCTGGCAGGATCCAATTTTTGGCAACTTCCTTTTATGTTAGAGCGTTGCTATGCGAACGATAAGACTGCGCCCTATTTACGGGTGACATGCTACGATCAGATGCAGTTGGCGAGCACTTGTACTCCGCTCGATTCCAGCACCGTCTGCATATAGGCCAAACTGTGGTGTGCACGGCAGTTTCGTTTATGTTAATATTCAGACTAAAACAAAAACAAAAAAACTGCAAAACACACAACACAAAAAACAGTTAAAGAAGAATCACGCTGACCCGTTGGACATAAGCCACTCTGTGTCTCCCTCCGTTTCAAAATATGTTTAAGTTGAAATGGAGGGAGCATATATTTTTTATGCGACTTTTTTCAGTTTGAATTTCGTTTGAAAATTTCAGACGAAAAAAATCCGAAATTTCCTAAAAACTGTTTCCTCAAAAATAAACCATAAAGTATTTCAAGACGAAGGGAGTACTTTATTGTTGGGCCAGTTGGTAGTTTTAATTCCTGCGCTCAAGTTTGAGCTGCGATGGAACCGGCCAGTCGGCCATGCATTTCTACGGTTCTACCTACCGTGTGACAATTTGGAAGATAGGCATTCATAACACACTACTTCCTTCCTCGAGTATTTAACAAAAAAACTACTCTATTTTATGGAACCGTGCCTACAAACTATCACTCTACAAATTTATGCCGAAAATTACCACTTTTTATCTAATCTTTGACTAAAAACTACCATGTCGGGAAAGTGCCCAATTCGCCTCTTCTAAACGCCTTTCTGACAGGATGAGCTCACCTGTCAGCATTAATCTTCTTCCTCCTCTCTCTCTGGCATTTCCTCAAACACTTCATGTGCACTCCGCCGCTCTGCCCCGCTCGTCCTCCCACACCGTCGCCCCGCAGCACCTCGTCAGCCCGCGCCGCCCCGTCCAGTTCCTCATCGGCGACCTCCCGCTCCGGATCCGGCTCCCACGCCCGCGACCAGTGCTGCGCCTCCACGCCGTCTTCCGCATCCCCGGCCTCCTCATCGCCGCTTCGCCCATCCCCGGCCACAGGTGCCCTCGCCGGAGCCAGCAGTCTCTGCCGCGCGCGGCCTCTCCCTCGCCCCGCCAGTGCCCTGCTCCAGCGTCGCCGCCGGATGCCTCAAGCTCCAGATCCGACCGACCTCGCCGCTCCCTTCGGCCTCCCGCAGCTGCCTGTTGCCGGCCATCCCCATGGTTCGAGGAGCCCAAGCCTTCATCTGCTCCTCTCACCCTGCGCCGGCCTCCACCAGCACCCATGGCCGCCGCTTGCTAGTCACCACCACAGCCGCCGCCCCCCTGCTTGCTGCTTCGACTTCATGCCCAAGCTTCGTTTTCGTCATGGACGTGGGGTAGCAGCACGGCGAAGGGTTTGACGACATGCCAGAGAGAGAGGAGGAAGAAGATTAATACTGACAGGTGGGCCCATCCTGTTAGAAAGGCGTTTAGAAGAGGCGAATTGGGCACTTTCCCGACATGGTAGTTTTTAGTCAAAGATTAGACAAAAAATGATAGTTTTCGGCATGAATTTGTAGAGTGGTAGTTTGTAGGCACGGTTCCATAAAATGTGGTAATTTTTTGTTAAATACTCCCCTTCGTCATTGTGAGCTCGTACCACCACCACTTGAGTTTCGGAGACAAGCGCACCTGGAGCACCACAGAGCTGCGCCACGTTATATGTGACCACGTATCATCATGTATGTTGCCGCTCAGTACTGCTCTGCTGCTAAACACCAGGACCCTCCTCTCCACCTCTCTCTTTCTAGTTTCCAGTGAGCAGGCGCACGCGCACGTGGAGCGGCCATGGCGACCGCGGCAACTGCCGGCGCGGAGGGGCGTCACGCCGTGTTCTTCCCTTTCCCGACGCAGGGCCATGTGAAGGCGGCGCTCGGCCTGGCCCAGCTCCTCCACCGTTGCCATGGCTTCCAGGTCACCTTCGTCCACACCGCCGAGCACAACCGCCGCCGCCTCCTCCGCTCGCGCGGCCTCGGTGCGCTCGCGGGGGTCTCCGGGTTCCGCTTCGCCGCCGTCCCGAACGGCCTGCCCCCGTCCGAGGCGGACGCGTCGCAGGACATGGGCGCCCTGCTGTCCACCACGGAGGTCTTGATGTTGGAAATATGAGCAAATTACTACGAGATTTAATCCAAATAAACAGAAGATAAATCATGACCACAGCAGTAGAGATTAAACTAATCATGCGAACTAGCATAGCAGATGAATATATCACATCTAGGGCACATACTAGAAGCATGAATTCTACCAGGATCTCGAACAGGAAGGATAGAATCACATACGGTGCAGCGGGTGCAGCACCGCCGGCGTTAACGTTGTCGCCCATATCGTCGAGAACGAGGTTGCCGAGGTCGGGGAAGAAGTCGTCGTTCGCGAAGTCGTCGCTGCCAGCAGTCGCGTGAGTGCGCTCCCCAAAAACCTGATCGCCCCTCTCCCGTACAGGATCACGAGAGGCGGGGTTCCGGAGGCCTGCTGTCCCTTCTCGCGGTGCACGCCGGAAGGAGGGATGGAGAAGACTTGCTTGGCGGCGCAATGATCTGGAACGGTGGCGCGGCTCAATCCCGCAACCCGCGGCGCGTCGCGTCGCGGCGTGGCGAGGCGAGCTAGGAGGAGGAGCGCGCGTGTAGGTCTCCTCTTCTCATGCTCATACAAGTGGTAGAAGAGCTCACCTTATAAAGAGGTGCAACTCTCTCTCAACTTCCGGGGTGGGACTAAACTTTAGCCTCACTCACTCCACTCACATGTGTGCATGAATGGACCAAGAGAATTTTAGAATTTTAGTTGGGCTTTGGGCCAAAGGCCTACTAGCAAAATTCCAATAATCCCCCACAAAATCTCATTGGCACATCTCATCATTTAGTTTCAAAACGTCGTTTTATATATCGGTGCTTAGTGGAGACTGTGAAGTTAAACTTCCACTTAGAAATTTATGCTACACTAGATCACAACTTGAATAGTGGACTATGCCTTGAACTACAAGTTTTCTGTAAAACTAGTTTCACACAAATTCTTGATCGATACTGGGCTGCCGCAAGGCTTCCCTGCGGGTGGAGCGTATACGTCATACTCCAGGGCCTTTCATGAACTTATTAGAGAACACCCAATTCTCACATACTGCGACGTTAACAGTCAAATTCATATAGGTGTGTTCCTCAGAAGATGTTCTGCAGGACAACATCTCTGCTTACCCGAATAAGCCACTTGGAACACATTAAGATAAGTATCAACCTGCCATGCAGATCAGGAGAGTATTGCATCTTCACGGAGTGGGATAATTAATATAGGGATACTCTCCTCCCAGCTGACCAACAGCTTGTCTCCCACTTCTACTTCACGGGATCTCTGATCACATAGAGTGGTTTACCACTATGGACAACTCATGCGGTGGGTCTCAAACCCATCTCCATCGATGCATTATCTATCATATTACGTGATAGACCCTTTGTGAAGGGATCTGCCAAGTTTTTCGACGTTTGGATATAATCCAACGTAATAACTCCGGAGTTTCTCAATTTTCTGACAGATTTTAGTCTCCTCTTCACATGCCTTAAGGACTTCATATTGTTCTTAGAACTGTTTATCTTGACGATCACAGTTTGATTATCATAGTTCATCAGGATAGAGGGTATCGGTTTTTCAACCATAGGTAAGTCCATCAAGAGTTCACGAAGCCACTCTGCTTCAACAGTGGCAGTGTCTAATGTCGTGAATTCTGATTCCATAGTTGACCTCGTTAAGATGATCTGCTTGCAAGACTTCCAGGAAACAGCGCCACCACCAAGTGTAAAAACATAACCACTTGTGGCCTTAATCTCATCAGCATCAGATATCCAGTTTGAGTCACTATAACCCTCCAGTACCCTTGGATACCCGGTGTAGTGAATCTCATAGCTCGCGGTGCCTTTCAAATAGCGCATAACTCTCTCAAGCGCATGCCAATGATCATCTCCCGGTTTTGACACAAACTGACTCAGCTTACTCATAGCAAAAGAGATGTCAGGCCTCGTGGCACTCGCCAAATACATAAGCGAGCCAATAATCTGAGAATACCTTAGTTGATCTCTAGCAATCCGTCGATTCTTTCGAAGCAACACACTAGCATCATATGGAGTTGGAGAAGGCGTGCAGTCTCTATACCCAAAACGACTCAAGACCTTTTCCACATAATGAGACTGAAGCAGTGTGATCCCACCATTCTCATCTCTCAACAGCTTGATGTTTAAGATAACATCAGCTACTCCTAGATCCTTCATCTCAAAACAGCGAGATAAGAAATCCTTAACCTCCTTAATTAAATCAAGTTTGGTTCCAAAGATCAATATATCGTCGACATACAGACAAAGAATAATTCCTTCACCCCCACCTTAGCGATAGTACACGCACTTGTCACCATCGTTTACTACAAAGCCGGCAGCAGTTAATGTTCTTTTGAACTTCTCATGCCACTCCTTAGGAGCTTGTTTAAGGCCATATAAAGACTTTAATAACTTGCACACCTTTCCTTCTTGACCAGGTACTACAAAATCATCTGGCTGATCCATGTAAATTTCCTCCTTCAACTCTCCATTAAGGAAAGCCGTCTTAACGTCCATTTGATGAACGAGAAGACCATGTGAGGCAGCCAGTGATAGTAGCACCCGAATTATGGTCAGTCTAGTCACGGGTGAGTAAGTATCAAAAAAGTCTTCACCTTCTTTCTGGGTATAACCCTTGGCCACAAGCCGTGCCTTGTACTTTTCAATCGTACCATCAGGTCTAAGCTTCTTCTTGAACACCCACTTACATCCTACAGGTTTGCATCCATAAGGACGGTCAGTGATCTCCCAGGTACTGTTAGCTAAGATGGAATCCATCTCGCTACGTACAACTTCCTTTCAGTAGTCAGCATCAGGAGATGCATAGGCTTCTGAAATAGTCCTGGGTGTGTCATCCACGAGGTACACAATGAAATCATCACCAAAAGACTTTGCAGTCATATGTCTCTTACTCCTCATAGGAGTTCCATTGTTACCCTCAATAGGATTCTCAACGTGTTCCATCGCAATGGTGGGTTCAGGAATTACAGTGAATTCCTCACTAGATGGAGTAGGTATCTCCTGATTTGATGAACTCGACATATCCTTCATAGGAAATATGTCCTCAAAGAAAGTTGCATCATTTGATTTCATAATCGTACCAACATGCATGTCGGATACCTCAGATTTTATTATCAAAAATCTATAGCCGATGCTATGAAAAGCATAGCCCAGAAGAACACAATCCACGGTTTTTGGTCCAAGCTTGCGCTTCTTGGGAATTGGTATATTGATTTTCGCCAAACAACCCCAAGTACGTAGGTAAGAGAGTTTCAACCTTTTCCTTTCCCATTCCTCAAATGGAGTCATGGTCTTATGCTTTGTGGGAACTCGGTTTAGGACATGACACGCAGTCATTAGCGCCTCCCCCCACCATTTCTTGGATAGACTCGAAGTGTCTAACATGGTGTTAACCATATCAGTTAGAGTTCGGTTCTTTTTTTCGGCTACCCCATTTGACTGGGGTGAGTAGGGAGGCGTCCTCTCATGGATTATACCATGTTCCGCACAAAACAGATCAAATTCATTGGAAAAATACTCTCCACCACGATCGGACCTAAGCCGTTTAATTTTTCGATCAAGTTGGTTCTCTGCCTCAGCTTTATAGTTTTTAAAGAAAGTCAAAGCCTCATCTTTTGATTTCAGAAGATACACATAATAATATCTAGTGGAGTCATCAGTCAACGTCATGAAGTATCTCTTTCCACCTTTTGTCAACACGCCATTCATCTCACAAGGATCAGAATGTATAAGCTCAAGTGGCGCCAAGTCTCTTGCCTCTGCAGTCTTATGGGACTTGGGAGGTTGCTTAGCTTGCACACATACTTGGCACTTGGAGCCTTTGACAATAGAGATTTTCGGAATTAAATTCATATTGGCTAACCGCGTCATGCAACCAAAGTTAATATGACAGAGTCGTGAATGCCAAATATCAGACTCATTATTGTGGCAAACATTATTAATAACTTTAGTGCAAATATCTGACAAAGATAGGCGGAACAAGCCTCCGCACTCATAGCCTTTTCCAACAAATTGTCCACACTTAAAAATTACAACTTTATTGGATTCGAAAACCAACTTAAAACCATCTCGACATAAACGGGAACCGCTAACGAGATTTTTATTGATGGACGGCACATGATGAACGTTCTTCAGACGCGCAGTCTTCCCCGAAGTAAACTTCAGATCGACCGTACCAACACCTCGAACGATGGCATGTGACTCGTTCCCCATCAGCACGGGTGAAGTCCCTGTTGCCTGGTAAGAAGAAAACATGGAGGCGTCAGCACAAACATGTACATTGGCACCGGTGTCAATTAACCAATCAGGGGATTGAAATACTGAAAGGATGGTAGGAAAAATACCGTACCCTGATTCCTTCATATCAGTATCACCGATGACAACATTAGCGGACTTGCCGCTCTTCTCATGTTCGCGCTCCTCAAAGCGGTTAGGACACTTCGGAGCCCAGTGATTAGGATCACCGCAGACATGGCAAAGTCCCTTCCCCTTCTTATGAGAATTCTTCTTGAAGTTGGTAGAATGTGATGGCTTGTTCTTTGTATCAAACTTGCCTTTGCCCTGAGTTTTGTTCTTATTGTTTTTGAACTTGTTGGGCTGGGAGTTCTTCTTCTGTACCATGTGGGCACTAGAACCTCCCTCAGCAACTCGAGCACGTGTGTCCTTTGCTCTCGCCTTCTCTTCAACATCAAGAGTACCAATGAGATCCGCAACGGAAAACTCATGTCTCTTGTGTTTCAGGGAAGTAGCAAAATTGTTCCACGAAGGTGGAAGCTTGGCAATGATGCCTCCGGCAACAAATTTGTCCGGCAACACACAATTGAAGTACTCAAGTTCTTTTGCGAGCGACTGTATCTCATGAGCCTGCTGTACAACAGGGCGCTCATCAGTCATCTTGTAGTCATAGAATTGCTCCATGACGTACAACTCGCTGCCGGCGTCCAAGGCACCAAACTTGGCCTCGAGCGCAGCCCACATGTCCTTGCCGTTGTCAAACGACATATACGAATCCACAATGAAGTCATCAAGAACACTCAGAAGAGCGCCTTTAAAGAGGGTATCGATCTTCTCAAAAGCTTTCAGCTGTGCTGGATTAAGATCGCCCTCAGGCTTGCCCTTGGTGGCATCATAGCAGCCCATGGTCTGAAACCAGTAGACTGCTCTCGTGCGCCACCTCTTATATTGCGCCCCTTTAAAGGCAGGCGGCTTCATATGCGCAGCAAAACCACTCGGAGTAAATTGCCTATAATCAGGTTTTTGGATTGTTGGAAATATGAGCAAATTACTACGAGATTTAATCCGAATAAACAGAAGATAAATCATGACCACAGCAGCAGAGATTAAACTAATCATGCGAACTAGCATAGCAGATGAACATATCACATCTAGGGCACATACTAGAAGCATGAATTCTACCACGATCTCGAACAGGAAGGATAGAATCACATACGGTGCAGCGGGTGCAGCACCGCCGGCGTTGACGTTGTCGCCCATGTCGTCGAGGACGAGGTTGCCGAGGTCGGGGAAGAAGTCGTCGCTGCCAGCAGTCGCGCGAGTGCGCTCCCCAAAAACCTGATCGCCCCTCTCCCGTAGAGGCGGGGTTTCCTTCTCGCGGTGCACGCCGGAAGGAGGGATGGAGAAGACTTGCTTGGTGGCGCAATGATCTGGAACGGTGCACGCCGGAAGGAGGGATGGAGAAGACTTACTTGACGGCGCAATGATCTGAAACGGTGGTGAGAAACCATACGAAGCGGCGGCGGCTAGGGTAGACGTCTGCCTGACTATATAGTGCGGGCCGGGTAGGTCGTGGGAATAAACCCCACGTCCGAGTCGTCACGATCCAAAAGAATCGGAAACGGTTCAGTAATTAACGCATCCGTTAATTATTAATTAGCTCTGTCCTCGGCTCGGCTCAATCCCGCAACCCGCGGCGCGGCGCGGCGAGCGAGGAGGAGCGCGCGTGTAGGTCTCCTCTTCTCATGCTCATACAAGTGGTAGAAGAGCTCACCTTATAAAGAGGTGCAACTCTCTCTCAACTTCCGGGGTGGGACTAAACTTTAGCCTCACTCACTCCACTCACATGTGTACATGAATGGGTCAAGAGAATTTCAGAATTTTAGTTAGGCTTTGAGCCAAAGACCTACTAGCAAAATTTCAACACCTGGTCCCGCACTTGAGGAGCCTCGTCGCCGGCCTGCTCCCGCCCGTGTCCTGCGTCATCTCCGACGTCGAGCACGTCCTGTATGGGTCCAGGGAAATGGGTACCCCCTGCGTCACCTTCTTCACGACCAGCGCGTTCGCCTTCATGGCGTCCCAGCAGTTGTAGCGGCTCGTGGATATAGGCATTGTCCTAAACGCAACGGCGTGCCACAGGACCACTCCGTCCGCCATCATCTTCCACACCTTCGACGACATCGACCACGAGGCCATGGCGGCCATGTCCACCATCCTGCCACCCACCTACGCCGTCGGGCCGTTGCCGCTCCTCCTCGGCCATGTCTCTAGCGGCGTGGCTGACACGCTGGAATCCAACTTGTCCAAGGAGAACAACGCCAGCCTAGAGTGGCTGGAGGGCAAGCGGCCAGACCCGGTGCTGTACGTGAGCTTCGGGAGCATCACGACGCTCACGAGCATCACGTGGGGTCTGGACAACAGTAAAATGGATTTCCTGTGGGTGCTGCCACCGAAGTTCCTGGAGGAGACGAAGGCGAGGAGCCACGTGACGAGCTGGTGCCCGCAGGAGGCGGTGCTCCGGCACGAGGCGACGGGCGCGTTCCTGACGCACTGCGGGTGGAACTCGGTCCTGGAGAGCCTCAGCGCCGGGGTGCCGATGCTGTGCTGGCCCTTCGGCGCCGATCATTACACGAACGCAAGGTACGTCTGCTCCGAGTGGCGCGTCGGCATGGAGATCGGCGGCGATGTCGAGAGGGATGAGGTGGAGGCGGCCGTCCGGGAGGTGATGGGAGGAGGGGGCAAGGGAGAAGAGATGAAGAGAATGGCCATGGAATGGAAGGAGAAGGCTGCCATGGCTGCACTGCCAGGTGGGCCATCTTGGGTAAATCTGGAGAAGGTGGTCAATGAGGTGCTTAGTGTGGCTCCTGCGAGGAATATGGATGTGGAATTATGACTAGGCTCGTGCTTGGTCTACACTGGCAATAAATTGATGAAAAGGTTGTGATCCATCACCTTTGTCCAAACTTAATATGGATTGTCCATTTGTCAAGAAAATAAATGTGGGTTAGGTGATCCATTATGTTAGTACTTCCTCCATCCCAAAATAAATGACTCAACTTTGTACTAGCTTTAGTACAAAGTCAAGTCACTTATTTTGGGACAGAGAGAGTACTACGTAGTACTCCCTCAATTTTTATTTACTTTGCATATTAGAGTTGACTGAAGTCAAACTTCCTAAAGTTTGACCAAGTTTATAAAAGAAAATATAAATATTTACCATAACAAATTTATACTATGTGGAAGTACATTTAATAATGAATCTAATACTGTTGATTTCTTATTGTATATGTTAATATTTTTGTTTACAAACTTTGTCAAAGTTTATAAAGTTTGACTTTGACCAAAGCTAATATGCGGAGTAAATAAAAACGGAGGGAGTACTACTACAATAGTGATCACTCAACTACACTCTTCAATGTAGCATGATTCATTTGGTATTTTGGTACCACTGAACATTGCGGTTTGTATTGTAATCCATCCCTTCTATAGCCCAACTAAAGGTTCGGAGGGTACCCTAGAGGCTACACATTTGCATCCCTAGCCGTTTGTCGCTCCTTACTAAGCATCGAAGTGCCACCATGTTTCTGGACACATGACAGTACTCCTCTGGTATCAAAGACACGAGTTTTGCTGCTATACACATTCTATTTTTATATATAAGTGCTTGCGGTATCAAACTAAACCGCCGCAGCGGGATGCAAATGTCTTTCACTTTATAAGGATGCATCTGATCGGCGAACCTTCAGCTCCACGCAACCGAAGTGGCAGGCAATGCAACGAGTATATCCCAGGTATGACATTCTCCAGTTTGAGGCCCTCCACAAGAATGATATCCTGAAAGGAACCAAAGAACAGCAAAATATCAGGTATATGGTGTTTTATCCGTCTAGAGATCAACTGTATGATGCCCAGCGTGGTGGCTAGTGCCAAGTACCCGCACGGAGTAATACTCCATATGAAAGAACACAGGTACAAAGATTCTAGCTGGCCTCTTCGAAACTTGTTAGATCAATGTGAGCCAACAGGCATGTTGAGAGGCCACAATTTTTTTTGTCACTGACCCCAAATTTAGAAAGGTCGACCAGGAATTTTAACGGTCCTAATCTATCGAGGGTAGGGAAGAGGAGTGTCATCTAGGGAAGAAGTAACATAGAAGGACCTCCTTCAACGAATCATTAATCACGCTGCTCTTGATAAGGACTTCACTACTTTCGTGGATCAATATCGACAATATGGCTCAAATATTCTTCATTTTACTAGTGAACATCCGATTCTTCGTTTAAAATTACTGTTGGAGACTGCTTGTTCAGATTACTGGAAACGCAAGGAAAATGAAGTTCGGAGCACAGGGCAAAAACAGAAGGTACAATAAGAAAAGAGAGAAAAGAACCAAACATAATCAAATACAGTAAATATGAACTAAACAAAATTATTCCAAAGAAGTATCTTCGTACCCGGTTTTCAAGTAAAACTAAATGTGAAGGGATCAAGTCATTGAAAGCTGCAACGGACAAATAGTCTATTCCTGCAAAAACATGACAACAAAAGTTTCTTTTTTGAGAATAAACGTGAAGAGATAAATATAAATAGAAGAGTTAATGCAGGACAAATCATTTAACCTGTCCAAGATGTAGAAGTTTGTACTGAAGGGCTGATGCGTAAGGAGCAACTAACAGGAACACAAATGGCAAAAAGGAATTGGATGGAGCAGAAGGAATACAATGATAATGAGACCATGGTCCAGGGGCTATGGAATGACAGGGTGCATGGTGTGTGGAGCACTGGATGCGTCAAAACATGACGCTTCCAATCCAGGTATGCAAAATGCTAATGGTGCAAACAGAAACCACTATATTTCAGACCAATGACACACAGACCCAGACAGTAATCAAGTGCACAAACTTAACATAGTTGCATACAGAACTAAGTAAAATACTAGTGTCATAGATACAATTAAGGACCTCATAAAAGGATGCAAAGGTCGTTGGAACTCACCGACAAGCTTAATATCCGTGTTGTCTACCAACCATTGGGCACCATCTTTCATAAAACCCACATAGCTTGTGTCAAACTCTTTCTTCCACATTAGGTTCCTGCATGACAACAGTAACTGAATTTACTTTCCCAATTTGTCACATTTCGCTCTACAGTTCGGCATAGTAAAGCACTTGGCGCATTAATTTACTTCAAGAAATTGCATAATGGATTAAAACAGAGGATACAAGATGTTCTATAGAGAAAACTATTGAGGGGTTGTACGAATCCAAAAGCACGTGATTAGGCCGAAGGAAGCCAGATACAGGAAAAAATTACTGGTTCTGCTGGTTTGCTCATTCATTTTACATATTCCCAGATTGATAAAGGTGGGCCCTGAAAATACACGCCAAGGCTCCGGTCAATGAATATTATGCACTTTGGTTGCTCAAATAGCAGAAAGGGGGGGGGGGGGGTCTAGAAGGCTGAAAATGCCCGATAGATATATCGATAAGTGAAAGGTCCATCCCGCTGAAGATGTCTTGTCTACAAAAGGATAAGTAGGTATGCAATGTACCCATTCAAGGTGCAGTCACCGTATCTTCTGGATGGATACAAATTGCAATGAAGACAAATTCGGTGGCATCAAGGGAATTATTTGAAGTTTTTCCCTAACCGAGGATGCAATCATGCAACAAAGTAATCATCACTCTAATACAAAGTGACATGCGGTTGGCGCGTGTTCGAGAAAAAAAGAAAGCAAACATCACTTGTTTGCATCTACCAAAGATGCTTTTTTGCAGTAGATGCACACCTTTGGATTGGCATTTTCTATACAACGAAATCCTCTATCAATTTGCTAGGCGAAGTGGCAAGGGAGTAATGTAAATCGTCAGAATTTAAAGCACCCCAGATCTTCTAGAGCAAACTATTTTCTTTCTGACCACAAGAAGACAGAGGCCATATACTACCATATAGGAAGTAGAAAACAAATTACTTCTCATAGTTACTTCGTAGCAGTTGGTTCATGTATTGTTGATGAATATCTCAGCTCAACCTCTTTCCGAATATCAGACATAATATAAGTCAACAATAAACACTGTGTCAAATCATTCAAAATAGGTACAGAGCCGTATCAAATGCTAAATATAATTTGAGTGTAAACATCCACACACACACACACACACACACACACACACACACACACACAGAGTTTCGGATGGCAGATAAAGCGGAGGGTCTTAAGAAGGCTAGGTTTTCGAACATGCAACGAGGTTACTCAGAAAGTTACCCACTTATGTGATGCTAAGGCCTCCTGGATCTAGTCCTTTACTTTGTTAAGTATGGCAAAAGGTTTTTGAACATGAAGTTCGAATGATGGCACTTAAATTTTAGTTTGCACTAGATGTTTGTCTGAGCGTAACATGAAAAGGTGTTCACATCAAAAATCTGTAAGCATGATTACCACAAATGAGCAGACAATTGGGTTAAGATTCATTACCTGTCAGTGTTTAATGTTCTAAAAAGTACCCGTTGAACTCCTTTAGGAATATGCAAAGATTCCATCGTTTTAGCTGCAATGATAGATCAATTCAATATGCAGATTCCATGTCTAATTAAACAGATATTAAGGTATTAAATCAGACTTCGCCAAACATTAGTTAGACAAGTTTTACTTCCTGTCGCCAGTAGCTAAATACAAAATCAATTGTTTTATACAAGTTTGACTTCTTTGACACATTTCCTTGGTCATGTAGCCCACCTTTCATAGACTCATGCTTTTTCTAAAACTTGCATAAGGTCTGACCACCTATTTGTTGGCCACAAATGACTTAGCCAATCACACTCAATCAACATAATAATCCACAGCAAGCAAATAGTTAGGCTAAGTAAACAACACTAGCCTTTTTACGACACTAACAAATAAGCGGTTGGCATGAATAATACAAAATTTACCAGTAATATTTTCATCCCTTGGAACATCAACCAGCAGTGCAGGACCTAATAACACAAAATCAGTTGTTAGAACGGTATAAAACAATTGCATATACGTGTACGTACATCTAATTGTAACCCTGTGAGTAACGATTCAGATGTACACATCGTATGCTACATAATGCCTTTTCTTCCAATAATGGCATGTTCAATATGCAGTATCACTCATTTTTGCAAGCCTGAGGAGTGAGCTATGATCGTGTACACGCAATGCTTAAAAAAGGCTTATGTTACTCAACAACAGTTAACATGGAAATTTAGCCGACTAAGTAAGAAAATGTTTGAAGCACTGGAACAGAGCTCTTATAGACTGGATGGTATCAACACTTTTAATCAAGAAAGTAAGGAACCATGACATAGCAACCTTTTCAGTTTCTCCAGTACCCCTCCCTCCTCTGTCCCAGAATAATGTGATATTTCTAAAAATTCCCTATGGAGCTAGTCTCACTCTCACTCTCACCAGGAATTTTCAGGTGGTATATTTTAGTGAACGGAATGGCTTTCACAGGAAATATTTTTTGGGCGATCATGTTATAGATGTTCTGCCGATGGCCTTCAATCTCCCAACGAGAAGAGTAACGAAGCAGCAGAGTAGAGTTGCCATAATCTGCCTAACTTGCAACATCTGCATCGAAGACATGTCGTTCAATTCAGACAAATCTCAATCCCAAAAAACGAGTTCACACAGCAATTTGTTACAGGCCTCCGATAGCATGTAACCCAATCTCTGCCTGGCAACGCAAACATCCAACAGACGGACACGTTCGGAACGGCCACCGCTTCACTGTTAGTAGTACTACGGAAATTGCTATGGAATAAAAAAAGGAAAAAAGGGGAGGAGGCGGCGGCGGCGGCGGCGGGGTGAGCTCACCGTTGAGGACGTCGAGGTCGAGGGTGTCGACGTCGAAGCCAGCGTCGAAGTAGTGCTGGAAGACGTGGCCGGGGGCGTCGACGTGGGTGCCGGTGTGGGTGGGCATCCGCATCTCGGAGTTGTTGGCGAGGGAGCCGTTGCGCATGGAGGCGGGCAGCCAGAGGAACTGGCCCACCCCGGCGCCGGACTCCCACGAGGGCATGTCCTCCCGGTAGTAGTGGGTGATGTCCAGGATGCGGCCCCCGCCGTGCGCCTCCCGGCGCTCCGGCGCCAGCACGGGCTCCGCGGCGCACGACGCCGGCTGGCTCGGGTGGGCCGGGTGGGCGCACGGTGCGGTGGCGGCGACGAGAGGGACGAGGAGGAGGAGGAGGAGGGGAGGCGCCATTTGGGGCGTCGGGGATCAGTTGCTCCTCTCCCTCGGTGTCGTGGATAGGTGCGGGTTATTCGGCGGTGGTGTGCTGCTTCAGTTTTTGAAGCACATTTTACTTCAGCTTGATTTCTGCTGAACTGCTTAGGCACATTTTTGATTTGCATATTGGAGTACTCGTTCGCTCGTAATTTACCGTGCTTTAGGCATGACACCCTCTCTGGTATCCTCTTTGTTTCTGGCATTTTCTATTCTTCAGTTGTTTGATTTTCTTTTCATAGATGGATGGAGCGGTGGCTGTCGTGGTTTGCTGCCAAAAATTGGCATGCCAATGTTTGGCATTGTGCCAAATATTGGCAACTACTTGGTTGGCTACGAGTTGTTTTGTCTATTTCACATAAAATTGTTAATAGTTGGCAAGTCTCGGTATTGCTAATAGTTGGCATTAATTTGGCAAGTCAAATGTTGATAGAAACCAATTATGCTCATAATCCTCTGCTCCCTTCATTTTTATTTACTCTGCATATTAGACTTGATTGAAGTCAAATTTTCTAAAGTTTGACCAATTTTTTTTAAAAAAAGTACAAACATTTTCTATAAGAAATCTATATGATGTGAAAGTACATTCAATAATAAATCTAATGGTATAGATTTGTTATTGTATATGTTAATATTTTTGTTTATATATTTGATCAAAGTTTATAAAGTTTGACTTTGATTAAAGCTAATATGCGGACTAAATAAAAACGGAAGAAGTACTCTGTACCACCTTCTTTTCATATTAAGTGTCACTTAAATCGATGTGTCTATACTGAGCACATATCACTAGAAGCAGTTGAGGCCACTGATTTGATTTCCCACATCAATTTTAACTCGGTTCTCTCAAGGTGAGCTAGGATGCGTTAGCTGGCCCGTTTCGTGGGCCTTTTTTGTCGGTGGTGTGGAGCCATGGACCCGGTTGTAGCTGAGTGGGAAGCTAGGTCTTTTTCTGCTTGATAGTTCTCTTGCTTGACTATTTTTTTTTAGCAGCGCTTTGTTATCGACGGGAACGTCTCCTCCCATTAAAAGGTAGGGCTGCAAACGAGTTGAGCTCGAGCGAGTTGGAGTTGGCTCAGCTCAACTTATATGAAAATTCGAGCGAGCTCAAACTAAGTGAAGCTCATGATCGAGCTGTAGAATATGACTCGTGCTCAGCTTGTAACGATCTCGAGTCGATTTTAAGCTAGTTTCGAGCTAAATGAGATGGTAAAAATTATAAATTTATGAATAAAAAACAAAAAATTAAGGTGAATATGCTCGAAACCTTTGCCAAAAATATAGGATATTTAACACATAGTCGAACTGTTGGGGAACGTAGTAATTTCAAAATTTTCCTACGCACACGCAAGATCATGGTGATGCATAGCAACGAGAGGGGAGAGTGTGATCTACGTACCCTTGTAGATCGACAACGGAAGCGTTAACTTGGTTGATGTAGTCGTACGTCTTCACGGCCCGACCGATCAAGCACCGAAACTACGGCACCTCCGAGTTCTAGCACACGTTCAGCTCGATGACGATCCCCGGACTCCGATCCAGCAAAGTGTCGGGGAAGAGTTCCGTCAGCACGACCGGCGTGGTGACGATCTTGATGTACTACCGTCGCAGGGCTTCGCCTAAGCACCGCTACAATATTATCGAGGACTATGGTAGAAGGGGGCACCGCACACGGCTAAGAATATGACCACGTGGATCAACTTGTGTGTCTAGGGGTGCCCCCTGCCCCCGTATATAAAGGAGCAAGGGGAGGAGGCCGGCCGGCCCTATAGGCGCCCCAAGGAGGAGTCCTCCTCCTAGTAGGAGTAGGACTCCTACTAGGAGGGGAAGGAAGTGGGGAGGGAGAGGGAAAGGGGGGGCGCCGCCCCCCCTCTCCTAGTCCAATTCGGACCAGGGGGAGGAGGCGCGCGGCCCACCTTTGGCTGCCCCTCTCTCTCCACTAAGGCCCATATGGCCCATTACTTCTCCCGGGGGGTTCCGGTAACCCTCCGGCTCTCCGGTTTTCTCCGAAATCACCCGGAACACTTCCGGTGTCCGAATATAGCCGTCCAATATATCAATCTTTATGTCTCGACCATTTCGAGATTCCTCGTCATGTCCGTGATCACATCCGGGACTCCGAACTAACTTCGGTACATCAAAAACTCATAAACTCATAATATAACTGTCATCGAAACCTTAAGCGTGCGGACCCTACGGGTTCGAGAACAACGTAGACATGACCGAGACACGTCTCCGGTCAATAACCAATAGCGGAACCTGGATGCTCATATTGGCTCCTACATATTCTACGAAGATCTTTATCGGTCAGACCTCATAACAACATACGTCGTTCCCTTTGTCATCGGTATGTTACTTGCCCGAGATTCGATCGTCGATATCTCAATACCTAGTTCAATCTCATTATCGGCAAGTCTCTTTACTCATTCTGTAATACATCATCCCGCAACTAACTCATTAGTTGCAATGCTTGCAAGGCTTAAGTGATGTGCATTACCGAGAGGGCCCAGAGATACCTCTCCACAATCGGAGTGACAAATCCTAATCTCGAAATACGCCAACCCAACATGTACCTTTGGAGACACCTGTAGAGCTCCTTTATAATCACCCAGTTACGTTGTGACGTTTGGTAGCACACAAAGTGTTCCTCTGGCAAACGGGAGTTGCATAATCTCATAGTTATAGGAACATGTATAAGTCATGAAGAAAGCAATAGCAACATACTAAACGATTGGGTGCTAAGCTAATGGAATGGGTCATGTCAATCAGATCATTCAACTAATGATGTGATCCCGTTAATCAAATAACAACTCTTTGTCCATGGTTAGGAAACATAACCATCTTTGATTAACGAGCTAGTCAAGTAGAGGCATACTAGTGACACTCTGTTTGTCTATGTATTCACACATGTATTATGTTTCCGGTTAATACAATTCTGACATGAATAATAAACTTTTATCATGATATAAGGAAATAAATAATAACTTTATTATTGCCTCTAGGGCATATTTCCTTCAGTCTCCCACTTGCACTAGAGTCAATAATCTAGATTACACAGTAATGATTCTAACACCCATGGAGCCTTGGTGTTGATCATGTTTTGCTCGTGGAAGAGGCTTAGTCAACGGGTCTGCAACATTCAGATCCGTATGTATCTTGCAAATCTCTATGTCTCCCACCTGGACTAGATCCCGGATGGAATTGAAGCGTCTCTTGATGTGCTTGGTTCTCTTGTGAAATCTGGATTCCTTCGCCAAGGCAATTACACCAGTATTGTCACAAAAGATTTTCATTGGACCCGATGCACTAGGTATGACACCTAGATCAGATATGAACTCCTTCATCCAGACTCCTTCATTTGCTGCTTCCGAAGCAGCTATGTATTCCGCTTCACACGTAGATCTCGCCACGACGCTTTGTTTAGAACTGCACCAACTGACAGCTCCACCGTTTAATGTAAACACGTATCCGGTTTGCGATTTAGAATCGGCTGGATCAGTGTCAAAGCTTGCATCAACGTAACTGTTTACGTGTTGGAAATATGCCCTAGAGGCAATAATAAAAGCATTATTATTATATTTCCTTATTCATGATAATTGTCTTTATTCATGCTATAATTGTATTATCCGGAAATCGTAATACATGTGTGAATAATAGACACCAACATGTCCCTAGTAAGCTTCTAGTTGACTAGCTCGTTGATCAACAGATAGTCATGGTTTCTTGACTATGGACATTGGATGTCATTGATAACGAGATCACATCATTAGGAGAATGATGTGATGGACAAGACCCAATCCTAAACATAGCATGAGATCGTATAGTTCGTTTGCTAGAGTTTTCCAATGTCAAGTATCTTTTCCTTAGACCATGAGATCGTGTAACTCCCGGATACCGTAGGAGTGCTTTGGGTATACCAAACGTCACAACGTAACTGGGTGACTATAAAGGTATACTACGGGTATCTCCGAAAGTGTCTGTTGGGTTGACATGGATCAAGACTGGGATTTGTCACTCCGCATGACGGAGAGGTATCACTGGGCCCACTCGGTAATGCATCATCATAATGAGCTCAGAGTGACCAAGTGTCTGGTCACGGGATCATGCATTACGGTACGAGTAAAGTGACTTGCCGGTAACGAGATTGAACGAGGTATTGGGATACCGACGATCGAATCTCGGGCAAGTAACATATCGATTGACAAAGGGAATTGTATACGGGGTTGCTTGAATCCTCGACATCGTGGTTCATCCGATGAGATCATCGTGGAGTATGTGGGAGCCAACATAGGTATCTAGATCCCGCTGTTGGTTATTGACCGGAGAGTCGTCTCGGTCATGTCTACATATCTCCCGAACCCGTAGGGTCTACACACTTAAGGTTCGGTGACGCTAGGGTTGTAGGGATATGTATATGCAGTAACCTGAATGTTGTTCGGAGTCCCGGATGAGATCCCGGACATCACGAGGAGTTCCGGAATGGTCCGGAGGTAAAGAATTATATATAGGAAGTGCTGTTTCGGCCATCGGGACAAGTTTCGGGGTCACCGGTATTGTACCGGGACCACCGGAAGGGTCCCGGGGGTCCACCGGGTGGGGCCACCTGTCCCGGGGGGGCACATGGGCTGTAGGGGGTGCGCCTTGGCCTACATGGGCCAAGGGCACCAGCCCCAAGAGGCCCATGCGCCTAGGGTTTCAAGGGAGGAAGAGTCCTAGGAGGGGAAGGCACCTCCTAGGTGCCTTGGGGAGGAGGGATTCCTCCCCCTTGGCCGCACCCCCCTAGGAGATTGGATCTCCTAGGGCCGGCGCCTCCCACCTTGGCCCTCCTATATATAGTGGGGGAAGGAGGGCTTTTCATCCACGCCTTTGGTTGCCTCCTTCTCCCTCTCCAACACCTCCTCCTCCTCCATAGCGCTTGGCGAAGCCCTGCCGGAGTACTGCAGCTCCATCAACACCACGCCATCGTGCTGCTGCTGGTGCCATCTCCCTCAACCCCTCCTCTCCCCTTGCTGGATCAAGAAGGAGGAGACGTGGCTGTTCCGTACGTGTGTTGAACGCGGAGGTGCCGTCCGTTCGGTGCTAGGATCTCCGGTGATTTGGATCACGTCGTGTACGACTACCTCATCCCCATTCTTTGAACGCTTCCGCTCGCGATCTACAAAGGTATGTAGATGCATCCGATTACTCGTTGCTAGATGAACTCATAGATGGATCTTGGTGAAACCGTAGGAAAATTTTTGTTTTCTGCAACGTTCCCCAACAGTGGCATCATGAGCTAGGTCTATGCGTAGTTCTTCTTGCGCGAGTAGAACACAATTTGTTGTGGGCGTAGATGTTGTCAACTTTCTTGCCGTTACTAGTCTTATCTTGCTTCAATGGTATTGTGGGATGAAGCGGCCCGGACCAACCTTACACGTACGCTTACGTGAGACCGGTTCCACCGACTAACATGCACTAGTTGCATAAGGTGGCTGGCGGGTGTCTGTCTCTCCTACTTTAGTTGGAGCGGATTCGATGAAAAGGGTCCTTATGAAGGGTAAATAGGAGTTGACAAATCAAGTTGTGGCTTTCACGTAGGTAAGAAAACGTTCTTGCTAGAACCCTACTTCAGCCACGTAAAACATGCAACAACAATTAGAGGACGTCTAACTTGTTTTTGCAGCAAGTGCTTTGTGATATGATATGGCCAAAGTTGTGATGAATGATGAATGATCTATATGTGATGTATGAGATGTTCATGCTATTGTAATAGGAATCACGACTTGCATGTCGATGAGTATGACAACCGGCAGGAGCCATAGGAGTTGTCTTTATTTTTGTATGACCTGTGTGTCATTGAGAAACGCCATGTAAATTACTTTACTTTATTGCTAAACGCGTTAGCCATAGTAGTAGAAGTAATAGTTGGCGAGCAACTTCATGGAGACAC